>NC_086228.1:30373180-30465680 GCF_036321145.2 Pelmatolapia mariae | reverse complement strand
CAAAAAAGTTTGCAGTTATAATTGTTAACAGACATGTTCACACAACTGAGCTGAATCATAACGAACTGAATCCCACTAAGGGGTTAAAGCTGCAGTATAAACTGCAATTTAAAAAAAGGCAAGACAAAAGAAAGAGCTGTCCTCCTGCCCCAGCTCATTCAACCTGCAGACGTTTGGCTTTACACATGTATTAAACCCCACTTTCTTAAATGAAAGTCTCAAAGTTAAAACAGATTCTTTATTTTATTTTGACATGACTGCATTCTGGATTCCACTGACTGTGATTTGATCTAAAGAGATTGACTTGTGATTGGCTGACCCACATGAGATTTTCTGAAAATAGAAATCAGTTTTCCCCTAAAGCGTGTCTTTCAGAGCAACTAACTGTATGATACTTTCAGCGCCTCTCTTCTTCACAAGCGGTCAAAACAGCAGGTAGCGCTCCATGTGTGACTTGTCAGATGTTTTCTACATGCCCTTCCTAATGCAGCCTTAAAGGAGTTTTTGACTCCTCACAGAATCAAATCAGAGATTTCTCACTTATTAGACAAATGTGGGAACTACAGCTTTAAGAAGCCTTTTAAAAAGCGACTTACTAATACAGTTATATTTTTAAACACAGGTGGTCTTTGTAGTTTTTATCAAGCTCAAACTTTATAATAATGAGAATGATCATGTTTCCTCTTAAAAAGAATTCTACAGACTCTCTGAGAGTTTTGCTAGACTGCCTCGATGACATTAAATCATGGTTTGCATTAAATTTTTTGAATGTAAATAATCAAAAAAACAAGATTGTACTATTATGACCTCCTTACACTCGTTTTTCTCTTAAGGGTGACCTTAAGACTCTTAAGGGTGACCTTTACTTGGCTCGTTTACACTGGTTTCCAGTACGTTATAGATTCGATTTTACGGTTTTATTGGATGTTATTAAGTCTCTAAATGGATTAGCTCCATCATACCTCTCTGATCTTTTAACTAAAAACACTCCAAACACGTAGGTCAGCTGATAAGTTGCCTCTGATTGTCCCTAGCAGGAGGCTAAACCACAGAGGAGACCGGGACTTTGCGATTGCTGCGCCCAAACTTTGGAGCAGTCTGCCTCTTCAGATTAGGATCTCTCCGACACTCGACATCTTTAAAACCCGTCTGAAAGCACATCTTTACTCACCAGCTTTTAATTGTGACGCAGCTTTTGTTTTATTCTCTGTGTGTGTTTGTTCTACGTTGTTACTCTGTACAGCACTTTGGTCAACCTGTGTTGTTTTTAAATGTGCTTATAAATAAACTGATTGATTGATTGATTGATTGATGTTAATTAGTGTAGTCAGGAGCTAACTTTAGTTTGGTATTTTTACAGATGGTGACTATAAAGTTTTTCAAAAGCGATGAGCCGCCTCTGATATAATTAAAGTAAGGAAATATATTCTATTTACTGAGTACTCAAATTGCTTTTGTTGCCATTCACCCAATCACACACACACTTCTTTATACATAAGTACCAACTCAGGGTTCATTAAGTTTCCATGGATACTTCAAAGTGCAGACTGGAGAAACCAGGGATCAAACCACTGACCTTCTGGTTGATGGATAACCTTCTCTAGCTCCTGAGCTACAGTCAGGGAAAACTGTCAGCTGTTGGACAGATTTCTGCTCTAGTCCAGAACCTTGGGGCAATAACAGCAGAGCATTGGAAGCCTATTGGAAGCATGACATCGGATCCATGATGTATTATGTAGACGATCCATGGATGGGCTGAAAAACAAATAAAATTTTAAAATCAAGAATGATTTGTCGTTTTTTCTCTGTGCCTGTTACAGGTCGAACAGTGGAGTTTTAAATCATCTCCAAGTGGTGATGAAATATTTTGGAGTTCAAAAAAGCCGTCGTTGAAAACACCACTGAACAAAATCCATAATGAGCGCTGACAAGACACAGCTGAGCGTTGCATCTAAGCTAACCCTTTATGATACTAAAGCTGTAATTAGCCAAAACTTGCAGTTGTCTGCTCTTCCACTGGTTTTCTTCCCTTTCAGTTAGAATCAGGGTCCTGTCTAAACTGGAACGCTGCTACGTGACATCTACTGGTCTGAACAAAGCAAAGCAACAATGAAAAGTCCAAAGGGAGCAAGTCTTTGTTGATTTTCAAAACATACTCCGTGCAGCCTCAGCTAGTGCTCATATTGATGTGACCTGTGATTAAGATGTGTGGCATTGCATATCATCTGTCATTACAAATCTGCCATGCACACTCAAGAAACAGCTCCACACTCGAGGTCCATAACATACATGGATATGGATACATGATGACACGCAGATTATTATAGCTGGCTTACCTCTGACAAGTCCAAACACTTACACCAGTGCCACAGAAGACGCACACATCAGTCAGCAACACAGCAACTGTTACATCGTGCACACATCCAGGTCGTTTAACTCCATGTAAATGTAACACGCAAGCTGGTGATATACATTCAACACACACACACACACACACACACACACACACACACACACACACACACACACACACACACACACACACACACACACACACACACAAGGTGATGCAAATGTGTGTGTGAACATTTAAACTTGTTTGATTATGTCACCCTCCAAGAGAGCTTTGCTTGAAAACTCAAAGTGTGACACACCTGGCAGCAGCTTGTGCGACATATGTTACACTCAATTACATCACATTGTTTGTGTGTGTGTGTGTGTTTGTAGAGAGACAGAGAGAGAGACTATGTGTGGAGGGTAGCAGTGCTTCAACACTTGCGTAGTCCTTGAAGCTCCCTGGAAACCTCCTGGAGATTCCCCCTTTAGAAAAAACAAGTCACCTGATCCATGAACACCTTGGAGAAACTATCTGGGTGTTAAAATATCACAGAAGCAGCATCAGTTGTGCTATAGATTAAGGTTAAATATAGTTCAGAGACTATACCTGGTTTATTGGACACACCTTTGTTTACTGGAGAGAAATATAAGTGTGCTATTAATAATAATCTACTTTCCAGTGAGCTCAGTATGATCCATGAGTGAGTCACTGGGGACATTAGATATTCCCTGAGTCGTAACTCAGCAACAACTCTAAACAGGCAGTGTCTCCATCAGCAGTGATTCTCAATGAGCTGCTGTAGTTTGTAGAATCATTGAGTTTCTCAAAGAATAAACTAAAAGCATCAACTTTGCTCTGCATACATGATGGTCACACAGCCATTTGATTATACTAAAATATATAACAAGTCCAGGTTCACTCGTTAGGGTGTTAAAGTATTTTTTCACTTTACTGTATACACTTTTAATGATTCACAAACTGCATTGCCTTCAGTTCTCTGCTTAAGTTTTAATTTTTTTCAATACTCAGTAAATTTGTAGTAACTCCAAATGTATGAAAACAGTACAAAGGCTAAAGTACTACAGTATGTACTGGCAGTGAAAGCTGCAGCTGCTTTGCTGAGCTCGTCTCTGTGCCTTCTCTGAGGATGATGTGCAGTACTTCTGACACTATCACAGTTTTCATGACGTGCTGGCTCAAAACACCAGTTGAAATTTGACCGCTTCATGCTTTGCCCCTTTGTGCGACCAGAAAAATGTTCAACCACGTAATGAAGGAAAACATTCTGTACGTATCTGAGTTCAGTGAACTTTTGGACACAGGTTTACGTACATGGATGGGGACCTCCAGAAGCCTTTTCAAAGGTTCTGGAGACTTTGGGAGGAAAGCAGTGTTGTGGAAACGACACACTCTTCACTAGTCGGGATAGTTACAAAGCTTTCTTCTTTATGAATGAGCGATACATTTTTTATTAAGCTTTTGAACATAATACAACACAAACTTTCATAGAGGACACAAAGTCAGAGAGTTACATGTTTTGAAATGAGAAGGAGCAGGTGCATCTAGTACATGTAGAACGGCTGCAAAACAATGACGTACAAGCAGAGCGCATCAGCCAGTGCAAGAGAAATCTTGGGTCTTTTATCAGGATGGTTAGGATTCGAGTGATGTTTACCACCTCCTGCCTGTGTTTACTTGTGTCAGTCTTCAATTCAATTCAGTGTTATTTATACAGCACCAAGTCACAACAACAGTCACCTCAAGGTGCTTTATATGGTAAGGTAGACCCTACAATAATACGAGGCTGCCATCGTTTCTCCAACAGTTTGTCAGCTTCCTCATGGTGGTAACACGGCCTCATTGCTTCTAGCGTTCTTACTTATGTTTTGTGCTTACGTTATGTCCTGTACCTGGACACCAGTCATATTGGCATATACTGCAATCTACTCCTTGGAATCAAAACTACTCAGAGTTTTCAACTGCCTGTCATCTCCTCCATCATTAACAAAATGTTAGAACCTCGTTCACTCACTTACACTCTCTCCCCAAAGCTGCCTGCAAGATCAGTATCCTCTTACCTCCTCGTACTCGCTCCTCACTCCCAGGTCTAACTACACTCTCTCTCTGTTACAGTGCCTCCACGCCACGCGCCATGTTTGTGTTTGCAATAAACCTGTAAAATCTTACAGCTGATTCTGTTTGGTGTCTGCACGTGGGCCCACTCCCAGGTACTGGCCTCCAGGCCCCTTTGGTATGTGGTCTGTAGCCTAAACGTCTATATTGTTAAACACTATTTATTATTTAAGGCAACATATTTCAGGTAATTATAAGAAGAAAAATGAATGTAATGTAACAAGTAGTGTAACAAATTACTTTCCCTGGCGAGTAATTAAGTAAAGTACTGTTAAAAAGTGTTCTGTGAAATAACAGTAAGAGTAACAAGCCCAACACTGATCACAACAAAGAGGGGAAACGCCTCCAACATGCACAAACATTTGACCGCACAGCATGCAAATGATTTATCTTTGATATGCTGCTTAGCAACAGTGGTGACTCTCAAAGTGGAACCAACGAGAATCAGTAAGGAATCGGCTCAGTAAGTGATATCGATAATGGAATCTAAATCACTGAAGCTGGCTCAGTGACCGTCCCTATCTATCAGCACAAGTGACATCAGAGATAATGTGTTGCATAATTTTCATCAAATCATTCAGTGAACAAAGGATGATGGATTCATAAATAATACATGCAAAAATGTTTGATCATAAAATAAAGGTGATCAATCAAAACAGCTTGATTTGCAGTAATTCTTTCCTATTAGGATAAAAGTGTTACAGCTTTATCTGCTGTAATGTTTGAAATGCTGAAAATCCTTGCAATAGACTCACTGTGTACTCCGCCTTTCAGCCTGTGACAACTCGGATAGGCTCCAGCATCCCATGACCCTGAATTGGATAAGTGGTTAAGAGACGCATGGATGGGTTTTGTGAACATCAGATGACCCTGATGATAAAAGCATAAAAGCTAAGACTTGGACCAGCAAGAAAACATTATCAGAGGTGGTGTGTTTGCGTGAGAGCATTTCGGTGTGTGTGTGTGTCGGTCACACACTAATGCAAGGTGTGGGTACAGTTTGCCCAGGACATGACACATCATACTCAGTCTGTGCTGTGATGTTCCAGAGAAAGCTCTCATCAACTTACTCATCGCCTTTCCACCAACAGCGGCTCCAGTTCTGCCTTCAACAGCAACATATTGATTTCATGTATCACAATATTAATGAAGTTCACTCTAGAGGAAAGCATTTAATACCAGACTAATTGATACAGGGGAAATTAGCCCAGTTGCTAAAAAGCAGCCATGACTTTATTGCTTACAAATCATTACCATCTAACTGACAAGTGATTCTATTATGATGATGAATCACATTAATGGATGTTTAAAATAATTATGGGCTGGTATTAGGCAGTAATAAACATTTGCAGTCACCCAGGTCTGGAGGCCAGCTGTAGCAGGATGAAAACTGGACCTTGGGCAAGAATGTGGAGCTGGAAAAGCTCAGAGGTTCCACGGGAAGGATGTGGAGGTCTACAGAGGAGGTTATGGGGACAGTCAAACACTGAAAAGGGAGTATATGCCTGGTGGTGAGGGTAACGGGGGGTTAGGAAGTCTCCCATCAGCAGTCCAAGGCTAATTCAATAAGCTAGAGGCAGCAGTGGAGGGAATTCCCTCACGTTTGAAAAAACAAGCCCCAAGACAAACCTTCAACCAAGGACACCGCCAACCCAGACCTGCATACACTGCTTCAACATAATCCTCAAGGGTACGAGTGGGAGAGTGACAGAGACACAGACAGAAGGAGAGAGAGAGGAGGGGAGGAAGGGCAGGGGGACTGAGGAGGGGAGGGTGAAAAATATAACACTTAGTTTCTCGCACCAATGCACAGCAGCACAACCCGCGAGCTTTCCTGCCCCTCAACTTAAACACCAAGAGGCAAAGTCAAAGACAAGGACTCCGCAGCAAAGTTACCAAAGTCTTAAAAGTCAAGTGCAACATGAAGGCTGCAAACACTAAAACTGAACCCAACTCTGAATAACATGGACAGTGGAGTGACACGGCACTTGGTCTTTTGTTGAATTAATATTGTATAGAGGATTTGTATTTGTTTATGACTATTATCTCTTTCATTTTTTAATTTCAATATCTCAGAACCCATCAGATAATAATCATAATAATAAACATTTTATTTGTGGGTGCCCAATGTCACCATACAAAGCATAAAAGACAAACAGTAAAAAGGATAAAAGAACAGCATTAGACAACAATTAGAGTCAAATTGAAAGAAAGTAAGCCAGTTTAAACAGGTGGGTTTTGAGTTTTGACTTGAGTGCCAGTATTCCTGATGTCAGGAGGAAGTGAATTCCAAGGTCGTGGAGCAGAGTGGCTCTGATCCCCATGCTGGTGAGACAGGCAGAGGGAACAATAAGGTGAGTGGCGGACAAAGACCTAAGTGAATGGGAGGTCGTAGCAATCAACAAGTGGGGAGGGGCCAAGTTATGGGTACAAGTAAATTTAGGCTACGTCCACACTAGCCCAGATAGATTTGAAAATGATGTTTTCGTCTGAAAACGCTCCGCGTCCACACTAGTGTTTTCATTCGTTTTCACAGACTTGTGCGTCCACATTGAAACGGCCGAAAACGCTCACGTTCCAGTCCTGCGCATGCGTGAAACACAAGAAGATTCGACCTGCCTCACTTCTGTCTGCCATTTATTTACTTTCCAGCTCTTTGAAACGTCACGGCAAAATGTTGAGGAAAAGCACCGAGTTTTTTAAATGGACTAACAATGAGGTGGAGTTGTTGCTGCGAGTAACACAAAAGTACAAAGTTGCAAAAGCGAGTGAGAGTTAAAGAATTTGAAGAAAAGCCATCTGGAGCATGTACAGACTGATATTAATCTTTAATAGGGCTGTCAATCAAAACAGCTGCTTTATAATGCCCTCTGCTATCTTTGGTTAATTGGTCACATGACAACATCACATGACTAAAATGCGTCATCGTTTTCGAAAGTCTCCGTTTTCGCCGTCCACACTGCGATGCAAACGCACCGTCGTCAAATGTATTCGTTTTCGAGAGCGTTTTCAAAACGCCGTCTCAGTGCAGACGGGAGGCTAAAGCGGAGAGAAAATGATGCGTTTTCTTTTGAAAAAGCATTAGTGTGGATGTAGCCTCAGTATCTATCGGCAGCCAGTGACGCTGCTGAAGAACAGGGCTGATGTGCTCTCTGGAGGCTGTGAGAATTATGATCTGGGCTGCAGGGGCTTGTGAACGGACTTGTTACGGAGACTAAAGAGAAGAGAATTACAGTAATCATTAATAATATAATAATAATTTTTTTATAATCAATCCGAGAAGTGACAAGACTATAGGGTGTGAGGAATGATGTGGCGTCTTCCCTTCATTGGCTTCCTGTTAAATCCAGAATTCAAAATCCTGCTCCTCACATACAAGGTCTTAAATAATCAGGCCCCATCTTATCTTAATGACCTTGTAGTACCATATCACCCTATTAGAGCACTTCGCTCTCACACTGCAGGCTTACTTGTTGTTCCTAGAGTATTTAAAAGTAGAATGGGAGGCAGAACCTTCAGTTTTCAGGCCCCTCTTCTGTGGAACCAGCTTCCAGTTTGGATTCAGGAGACAGACACTATCTCTACTTTTAAGATTAGGCTTCAAACTTTCCTTTTTGCTAAAGCATATAGTTAGGGCTGGACCAGGTGACCCTGAATCCTCCCTTAGTTATGTTGCAATAGGTGTAGGCTGCTGGGGGATTCCCATGATGCACTGGGTGTTTCTTCTTCACTCAGTATGTCTAATAGACCTCTCTGCATTGAATCGTACCTGTTATTAATCTCTGTCTCTCTTCCACAGCATGTCTTTATCCTGTCTTCCTTCTCTCACCCCAACCAATCCCAGCAGATGGCCCCACCCCTCCCTGAGCCTGGTTCTGCCGGAGGTTTCTTCCTGTTAAAAGGGAGTTTTTCCTTCCCACTGTCGCCAAAGTGCTTGCTCATAGGGGGTCATATGATTGTTGTCTGTATGTATTATTGTAGGCTCTACCTTACAATACAAAGCGCCTTGAGGTGACTGTTGTTGTGATTTGACGCTGTGTGAATAAAATTGAATTGAATGTATGCAGACGGGGTGTTTAATAATTTAATAATTTAATTGTGATTAATATGAGACTGAAATAACAAAATGCTGTCAAGGATGACACTGAGACTCTTAACCTGAGGGGAGGGAAACATGGAGGAGTTGTCAACACTGCACATGAACTAAACGGCTCACCACAGCAGATAAATCTGCATATTTGACTTAGCACAGTTTTTATCCAGTTACCCAGTTGGGACCAGCACTAGCCGTACTGTTCCCAAGCTTCCCCTTTGGAGTTGTGATCCCTTGAGGCTGGGTTTGTGTCTTCTCCTGGTCTCGAATACATTTTACTGATTTTTGAAAAACATGTCTGCAGCTCATCACTACTGTTCTGGCTGGTACTGCTAACTCTGCATCATCAACATCTCACAACATGATTGTGTGACAGAATGAGATGCAATAAGTACATATTACACATAAAAAACAGTAACAAGAATTTGATGGCACTGTAATGTCATTGGGGTCCTTCCTACTCGTGGCTGGGATGTGCATTAATGCTTTGATGTTGGTATTTTCTATGTTATGGTGTTTTTATTTGCATTGATTTGAACTGCTGTGAAGTATAGCAGACAAGGGCAAATCTTTAACCATGTGCTACAGTTAACATTATGTTTTTATTTACAGAGTCAGCTCATATAAAGTAACATTACATAACTAGAAAATAATACAAACTGGACAGTCACTGAAATAAGTTTTGCAAAGATGTTGAGATTTTTTTCTTTTGATGTTTTAAATGTTCCTAAATTATTTAAAAAGTAAAATCTTCCCTTTTCAAGCTTTGGAGCAAGTTGTTAGCAGGTTCTCTCTATTATTGTAGCGTCTTTATCTTATAGAATAAAGCACCTTGAGGTGTATACAGTGCTTTTCTACTCTACTTGAGCAGTCAGTGCAATTCATACATTCCTCATTCACTCAGTCACACACATTCATTGAATTTTACATTGTATAATGACCTGTTTAATAAAGTAACCACATGCAAACTTAAAAGATGTTCAATGTGTTAAACTTATGATATTGAGCAATGACTGTAACTGTGAACCCAAGTGGACCTATTATGCTCATTTCTACTGCATGTTCGAGAGTACGTTTGCATGATTTGAAGCTAAAATTCATTTATTAGTCTTTACAGTGGGCAGGTGCAGCCCCACTGTTCCCTGAAACAAACCATTTTAAGGCCAACTTCTCCTGATGAGCTGCCCCTCAAAATCAAAAGGGTTGAACAGTAGGCAGGTGGGGCTGATCACAGCTGTGTCCTCCTTTACACCGAGTTGAGAGGAAAAAACTGATTTTAAGGCTGAGTGTCACTGTGAGCCACCACCTCATTAACAGTATGCACCCATGAAATGTGTAAAAAAAACACACCCCGCTGAAAAAAGTTACTACCTTGCATTCACACGGAGCAAAGCAAGAAAAGCAATAACAAAAATGCGATTGGCTGTCTAATAGTAAACATTTATTCTCGGCTGTCAAGCTTCAACGCTTAAAACACATTCCCATCATGCTGCACTGGATGCAAATGCATTGTTTGTGATTCTTGTGCGCTCCTAAAGAATGTTAATGTTAGCAGTCTGAGTTTTTGTTTCGTGGGTTGTGTTGTTGTTTTTTTGCTTTGCAGTTTTTTTTAAACCCCGCACTAATCACAAGCAGATCCACGGCTGTATTCCCTCATTGCACATGAGTTGTGTCTTTTTCATATTAGGATGTAAAATGCATAGCCATGCATGACCTCTGCTGGTTGGAGTTTCTGTTGTTTACCAGTGGACTAGCCAGCCACTCTATCACACATTAACCCTGGGGCCTAGCTAACAAGCTCTGGCCTGTGCTGCTCTCCAGCCTCATTAAGAAAACCACAGTGAGATCGCACCTGAGAATGCTAATAAACTCTACCTGCCTACTGTCATGCATACTGTCAGACAGCCCACACACACACACTCACACACACACCATGTATCCATGACGTCAGACAACATTACACTACCTCACCTCCCGAACACTTACCTTAACTTACCTACCAACCACCAACCTAACCTGAAAACATGCCCTTGAGATTTTGTGATGCGGGTGTTTTTGAAGCTTTCTCTCCATTCTTATACCATGACAAAGTAAACAGACCTACATCCTCAAACACACTCACACTCCACACACACACACATGGATCCTCTCCAGGTCATTCAATTAAAACAGTGTGTGAAGGTTAACACAAGTGTATGGGGAGCAAGTCAGCAGGAAGTAAGACAGTTCCCAATCCAAGGTTCAATTCCCAGATGACGTGGGCACCTGCCTGTATTGGTAGTCCTGTGGTGTAGAGTTTAGACATGCTGTGTACAGTCACTGTAGTTTCAGTGACTGTGCTCACTGTGAGCTCTGAACAGACAGCACTCCTGTGATACGTTGAGCTACACTGACTGCAGGACTATTTACTATGTGCACTGTGCTAATCTATTTTCAGGGGAAGGGATGAAACTAAGAGGCCTTGGAGATGTAAAAAAATGAGCTTGGCACTCTAAACAGCATATACTTCAGAGGTAATGTGTTTGGTAGTTAAGCCAGTGACAGTGACCTATTCCTCCTCTGTCTTCAGAGAGCCAAGACATCTTCCTCCCTGCAAATGGACCATCTGGATCGCCTGTTTTAGCTCATGAAGATTACAACTTGACCATCATTTTAACGGGGTTTTGTATTTCAATAGGCAGAAAAAAGGCAATTTGTTCATCGACGCTGGGGAAGATGAAAAAGTATGGGGTTATTAAACAGACATAATGGCAGAGTTTAATGAACTTTTGGAATCTAAAAAGATAAAAATGCTCAAAGTCGGGGCTGGCCAGCGCCAAGAAGAAAAGTGAGGAAACGCTTCTGACAGCTGTATCATGTGCTGAAAAATTGCAGTGATTTTAGAAGTCATTTAAAATTCTCACAGCTGTAAAATATAGGTCTGTGCAGATATCCTGGTGACGTTTTTCTTACCCTGCCCTCAAGGTCTTTGGGCGTTTATGAAGGTATATTTGCTTTTACTCTGCCTGGCTTCAATTGTATCCGATCTAATATTAGTATTTATATTAATTATTTTTAATTAACTGTCAACGTGCTTAATTAGCATTATTAATGTTAATGTAGCAAAACCACTCGGTGGTTGCTGAAAAATGAGACTAAATAACCCAGACCCAAGTTCGTAGAAAGTCGTCATAAAGATTTAATTACACTAATTAATAAAACCTTGGGGGAGAGATTCATTAACCAAAGACAAGGCAATAGGCCGAGCTCTGCAGAAATGTCTTCATGACGTGGAATGAACGGCTGCCTCGTGTACATCGCCAAAATGTTCATCCTCAGAGTGGGTCACAGATAGATGCTGGTAGCAGACTGTGGACATGTCATATCTTTTAATAATGCTCAGGTTGGCTGTCAGGTCAGAGAGCCAGACAGATAAAACATCAAGCCTAGGACAATGAACCAGGAGGGATACCAGTGCATTTAGGAAAATGCACACGAGTTTGCCAAAAGGTCCCCGAAGGACTCTCAGACCATAAGAAACAAAATTCTGTGGTCTGATGAAACACAGACTAAACTTGTGGCCTGAAAGCGTGATTACACAGATGAGAAAAGGAGAGTGAAAAGTACGTTTTTCAAATTTCAACAGGAAATGAATATATATATATATATACAGAAAACAAACAAACAAAAAAAAGATAAAGCTGGGCTTGGCTGAAAGAAGTAGTGAGGTAAAGTGATGGATTAAATGGGTGGAGGTGGCAGCTAAAGTGCAGGAAAATCATGGCTGGCAGGTGTAGAGTGAAGAAAACGTGGTGAATGTCAGCTTTGCCATTTTAATTGCAGATTGATTCTGTTGACCGTCTGCGAGACTCTGTGGCTCAGCCTCACAACACCTGACAGCTCGTCACGATGAGAGTCAGGTGTTGGAAAAATGTAGCCAATCAGGGGGAGGAGGTTAGGAATGACAATAGGTTTCCCGCTTCAAGGGAGAAACATGCATATTGTTGCTGTAATAACCTTTGATGTTTCCATCTCTATTCCAT
The DNA here is from genome assembly GCF_036321145.2 of Pelmatolapia mariae. Lineage (NCBI taxonomy): Eukaryota > Metazoa > Chordata > Actinopteri > Cichliformes > Cichlidae > Pelmatolapia > Pelmatolapia mariae. Next base: position 30,453,094 of record NC_086228.1, on the reverse strand, counting down.
AAATCATTTACCTTGGCAGAGATCTATGAGGTTCTGCTTGCAAATAGCAAATACGGCCTTTCTAAATCAGTGCTGACATGGCTGCGGCTTACCCTGCAACGCTCAGGTTTCTAACACTCGTCCTGCATTTCCAAATATCCAAACTCCTCAGTGTTTCCAGAAACCGAGTGATTAAATATTCATATAAAGATGCATAAGAGCTCGATCTCACAGTTGCAGAGCAGGGCCATTTATTTGTCCGAGGCTGATCAGTGCCGAGACAAGAGCCAGAATAATATCCTCAAAAAAGCCTGAAAAGCTTTCAGTGTAATCGCTCAGGAGCTGGAGACATTTCTCTGTTTCTAAACCGTTTCATCTAGTTTAAGATCACCTCAACTGCACCAAAGAGTGAGTCAATGAAAAAAAGTATCTGTATTATTAAATTATTATTTAATAATAGCTCTAGATATTGATTTATTGTTCCTTACAGAAACCTGGTTAGAGCAGGTGGAAAATGTTAGTTTAAACAAGAATCCAGGAAGCACAGAGCGAAGAAGAGGACTGGCATTAATCTTTTATTCTAGCTTATCAACCAAGCAAAGACCCAGACGGAGGCTGATTCATTTGAAAGCTTCATTCTTAGCCGTGTTCACCCTGACTGGTAAAGTAAAAAACGCCTTTTAGTTGTTATCATCTGTCGTCCTCCACCCAGATCTGATTCCTCAGACTTTTTGTCCGATTTAACGCTCAGTTGTAATAAAATAATTATTGTGAGCAATTTTAACATTCATGTACATGTTGAAAATGACAGTCTTATTAGACTCAGGTTCTCTCGAAAATGTAAATGATCCCACTGTTTGCCATGGAAACTGAATGTTTCCTAAAATTCCTCTTTTGTTTCATGATTACATTTCATTTTACAATAATAGATCACCCAGCAACAAACAACACATTTTATTAGAGTAGATTACATTTTTGAACTAAATGTAATAAAGTGATTCCTCCACTTCTTCGATGCCATGTGCCAACAGAGGCTGGTTATCTTATTTTTACCTTAACAGTGTCCGATCCTCACTGTGTGTGACCCTGGTTAATGTGGCTCTTCTAAAGAAAAGAGCACAACAAATGACAGATGCTCGACTTCGGTACAACTCACACAAGCAGAAAACACGCAAGCTGGAAAGGAAATTGCATCTCACTAATTTAGAAGAGCTTCAATAGTTTCTTACTTCTAAAAAACAAAAACAGCCCTTTATAAAACTAAGAGAGCTTGGAAAACAGGAATAACTCCAATGAGCATGTCTCACTGTAGCCAGGCTAGAGTTTCACTGACAGTACATAATGTAAGTAGATTAGCCTTTGCACTGTTTTCATCAGTTACCTTTGACCTTACATCAGCTTTTATTTAATGCTGTCAGACAAAATATCCTGTCCTCTTCATGCAGCTGACTGCATCGATGTTAAAAGCAGAAGCTGCAGAAGCTCCGTGCTCCTGTAAGACCAGTCGTGGGGTCCACTCATAAACTTGAACAAATATAGGCGTAGTCCGGAGTGTGTGTACTCTATTCTTCCGGCCTCCCAGGTGCACAAAGGATTATTTACAAAAAGAATAAACAAATAACTTAATCCAAAACAAAACAAAAATCTATTTACAGAACTCACGTACTGAACCCGCCTACATGTTACCCTCACTGTAACACCTCCCAGACTCCCAGGTAGGCCCCGATAGCCTCCCATTGCCCCTCCCACTAGCCATAATATTCATACATACAAAAATCCCTTTGACTTTTTGTCTTTAACTTTATCAGTAAAACAGCTGCAGCTTCCTCTGACAGTACATAATATGGACCCTTAGCCTTTACTACAAAGAGTGAACATACAGGCTGATTTGTCTGCTGTCTCTGGGTGATGCTGAGCTCTGAATCTGAGGGCAGCTTTTTTAATCAGAAAGAGAAAAAACTATGAAATCATTAACAACTGTGAAAGTTTATCCCTGAAATCTGAAGTAAAGCTCATTCTTACCTGTTCGGACACAGTTCAGGATCCTTTTTCATTTGTAAAGTTCTGCTGACAGCTGACACGTGAACTGTCTGTTAAATTAGACAAAGCCTTATATGCTAAGAGATCGTCCAGTATAATATTTACGTTGGTGCTTTTTATATGGAGATCTGCAAAGATGAGATGATGGAGCAGGTTTCCAGTGCGGTGGTCACCTGCAGGAAAACAGAGGCAAACAGGGCGTTGCTGGACATGTAACTTTGACGTATTCTGAATGAGCTATTGTTCACAGACAGATTTTTTTAAACTGAATATTTAAAACACACTTAGTAAAAACAAGAGTCTGTGCTGAAAAATTCATCAGCAGAAGAATTAAACATAGACTTCATTGACTTTAGCTGCAGTTGTTTCAGCACATAAACATCAGGATTTGCTGTTTATTGTTACTGTTTCAGCTGATGTCCAGTAACGAGCTGAGATATCAGCTGGAAACTGGACCTGATACTACAGGCAGTCAGCGAGTGGAGAATACTGTGAGAACATTTTCAGTACTCAGTGATTCATCTCGTTTAAAACGGCATTAATGGGGGTTTATTACATTTGTTGTTACTGTCCTTACAGATGTGGAGAGAGACAGAAAACGTGATGCTGTTTGCACATGTTCAAGCGTCAGCTGTGCAGAGGAACTGGAGAAGAGTCCAGCCTGTTACTCTGACAGTCTAATACTCTTAGTAAAAGTACAGTAACAGTAACGTTACCTTTCTGTTTCAGGCCCTCATTTTCATCTGCAGCAGACCTAATGTCTGAACTAGAGCTCTGACTTTAATGAACATTCCAGCTGTTTAGTCAGGGTGAATTCACTCTTGTGCAAAAAGTGAAAACGTGTTTTGTTTTGCGCAGAATCCAAAGATGGTAAGGTCACCGTCACAGAGAAGGAAAGAAATAAATGGTCACATCTATTTAAGAACAAAAACTGAGTCAAAGTTGTGGCTTTACATTGAATGCATAAACAGATTCACATGTTTATAACATCTGGCAGTGCAGCGCTGTTTGTGAAATGACAATTAATGAATCATAAAATGCGCCCTTTCTCAGTTTTGAGGGGAACAAAACTCTTGCAGATGTTTGTGAGAGCATCACAAACAGTCACAACATCATCTTCAATGTTAACTTGAGACACTGGAATTACTCTTTGCAGAATCTTAAAGTTGCTCCACCGTCCAATCACTCGTTCCTCGTGTATCCTGACACAAGGTAGTTGTCTCGATGAGTCGACCTGCTGTGCACAGAGTTACTTTTTCCCTTTTGTAAAATGAGATATATGAAGAGTGGCACCATAAGCTTCAAGTTCACCTCAGACTTGAAATCCTCGATCAGCCAGAATCTCCTCACTGGGTTCCAAAAGCCCCCAAAGCCCCGACTCTTTTTCCCCCCAACCAGGTGACAGAAATGAAACTGCTCCAGGTGAAGTAATGGCAATCAAATATTTAATGGTGTTGTTCTGTTTATAATTTGACCATGTCTGGGCTCTGGCAGTCAGATTAGGACTGGCTTGAGGATTATGGACATGACAAATTTTCCATATGGTGGTTTTTGATGCTTGATATCAGTGTTTAAGCCCAGTCTTAATTTCATCACCAAAACCAACAGATGATCCTGTAAATTGAGTTTTTGAAAAATTATTTCTATGCAGTGTGGTATTTAGTAAAAAGCCATTCAAAGATAAAAGATCTAAGTCCTGTGAGAAAAGTCATTTGCCCCAGATCATCTGCACTTGGTATAGAAAAAGTAGAGTTTTCCAGCGCCTCTTTAAGCTTCTCATTTTTTCACTCCTGCTGCAGGCTGACGTAACCATTCTAGAGCTGAGTGTTTGTCAGGTTTAGATCATCATATTCTCTTCTTGGGACATAGATATCCTCCTCAGCTTTAATACAGAAATGTGTACAGACAGGATATCCAGGCACAAGCTCGCAACAGATTGGTTGATTGTTAAAATGATCCTCACCAGGACAGTGATCCAACCTGCTGATGTGATCTGGAGTTTCAGAAGGATCGATTTGGTGGAGTGTGAACCACTTCATCCCTTCTCCTTTTCCTGTGCTACCTCAACATAAAAAAGTGAAATTACTGAAGAGTTATACTAATCAAGAGCCAAATTACAAAAGCCGCACCCTGAATATCTTCGAAAACAAGAACAGTTATATTAAATTGATCAGCAGTTGGAAGTATTATTACCTTTCCATCTTTGCTCGGGGTTTGACTTTGCTTTTTGTTCTTGAACACAGAGGGGACACAATCAGGACTCATTAAGTCCAGCACCTCTAAACAGACAGTCACGGCATTGATTCAAAGCCAAATAGCAAACTAGCTAATGCAGCTTACATTAGATATTAGTATGAATATAAGCCAGCCATTCCAGTGTAAGCAGTCAACATGTTTGATGGCTTGCAGCCACAGGCAGACAAGGCTGCGATTCCATCGGAATTCTGTACAACTTCAGTCGACTGTTAGAGGAGCGATTCTGACAGCCAAACCCAGCCCGAGTTTGAATACTGGCTTACTTTGTTACCCAACAGAACATTATGTTAGTAACTTTTTGTTGTAACGGCTCAATTTCTGAGTATTTTTGTATTATGCTCTACAATTAATTTAATTGTTTTCCCCAGTTATGTTCACTTCCCTTGATTGCCCCTCTTTGTATTAAATTCAATTCAATTTTATTTATACAGCACCAAATCACAACAACAGTCACATCAAGGAGCTTTATATTGTAAGTCAGACCTCACAATAACACATACAGAGGAAAACCCAACAATCATATGACCCCCTATGAGCAAGCACTTTGGCGACAGTGGGAAGGAAAAACTCCCTTTTAACAGGAAGAAACCTCCGACAGAACCAGGCTCAGGGAGGGGCGGGGCCATCTGCTGTGATTGGTTGGGGTGAGAGAAGGAAGACAGGATAAAGACATGCTGTGGAAGAGAGACAGAGGTTAATAACAGATATGATTCAATGCAGAGAGGTCTATTAGACATACTGAGTGAAGAAGAAACACCCAGTGCATCATGGGAATCCCCGGCAGCCTACACCTATTGCAGCATAACTAAGGGAGGATTCAGGGTCACCTGATCCAGCCCTAACTATATGCTTTAGCAAAAAGGAAAGTTTGAAGCCTAATCTTGAAAGTAGAGATAGTGTCTGTCTCCTGAATCCAAACTGGAAGCTGGTTCCACAGAAGAGGGGCCTGAAAACTGAAGGTTCTGCCTCCCATTCTACTGTTAAATACTCTAGGAACAGCAAGTAAGCCTGCAGTGTGAGAGCCAAGTGCTCTAATAGGGTGATATGGTATCATCTGCTGTCTAGTGAGAGACAACAAACAAACAAGAGAAAAGAAGGCGTTAGAAGCCACAGGTGTGTGTATATATATATATAAATACACATTCATGCACATTAGGTACGTGTGTTTGTATGTATGCATGTTGGCAACAAGGCCATGCAAGCCAGAGGCAGACTGAGAGCAATCAATTAAACTATTGCACATGCAGTGTGCTGTTTTTGATTCAGAGGGGAATAATAGGCTTACAAGCTCTAAGCCAAATAGATTTAGGTCTGTGCCCCTGGGGGCATGAAGACTACCTTCCACACAAACATCCAAATGAATTAAAACACTTCAAAAACAGTTGAGCAAAAGATTTATAAACATGTACTGATAATGCCACAGTGGAAGCATAACAATAACACAAGGAGATGATTAATGATAATAAAAAAGCCCGGCTCTATTTGGCAGGAACCTGACTCTCCATCCCTCCCACATGACTCTGTCTCTACCGGCTCAAACACTTGGAATATTTAACATCACCACAGCTCTCTCTGCTCTCTGAAACATCACACTGCTGCTTTACCTGTTCTTTGTTTTTCTGCTCACTAAATGGAACAGACAAAAGAGGATTTCAGTCTTACAAAGTTACAGTTCTACTTCAGTCAAATCCCAATATTATACTGGAGTTCAGACTGAACTGAGCTCAACACTGAGACCACTTTCAACAGACACAGAAAGCATTTAAGATTTCATTCAGAGGAGGCAGGAACAACTTTAAACTTTAAAGATACTGGACAGACATCATTTTCATCTTATTGATTGCTAATTATGTCATTTAAAAGGAGACTCCATGGATTTTTAGATAGCAAAGTCACTGTACAGGTTTGTCAGCTCCCTGCTCGGCTTGTAAAAACAGACAAGTACACTTGTTGATTGTCAACTCTGCATCTACTTCTGATATGTGCTTAGTCCTTTGCCACATCGATGAGGTTTTCTTCTTGCTTTCTCCTGGTGTAAGTCTAAAGGTTTGCTTTTCAGTGCTGCATGCTGGTTTTATAATTTTGTGCTTCACTGTGATGGATTTGTTTGCCCCTCCTGGACTGATCGATTATGAAATAATGGAATCCAAGTAAAGACCTTTTGAGGGCTATTTCCAAAAACATTAGACAGTCTCTCGTTCATTTTACCCAAATTTGGTTGGATGGTTGAATTGTAGTGGTCAGTAATGTTAGAATCTATTTCTTGAATTTTAAGATTAGCTCTCAAACTTTCTTTTTTGATGAATCTTAAAGTAAAGACTAGATTGGCTAACCCTGAGCCATGTTTTATTGATGGCACAGAAAGGCCCTTAGTTAGGGTTCATACCAGGAGCCTTCTCTCCAGACTACCATCATCTCATCCACCAACACATGTGCTGTGTCATAACATCTTTTAGTTTGCAACCTGAGTCAGTTCTGAGAGCTTGGATGCAGCTAAAGTGCAGACGATACATCACGCCTCACAGAAGCGTCTCTATCCGAGCAGCTCACAAACACCTTCATGTGTGGGAGTTTTCTCCCTGACAAGTTACTTCACTTTCATATGCAGTTTGTTTAGGATCAGCTACATGAGTCCACAGTTACTTCTATAACCAGTAGCATTTACTTGCAGACCAAATAATCAGTGAATCACAAGCTTAAACCACGTTTTAATTTTCCTTTTTTTTAAGTTTACATATCTACCTTTGATTAGTTTGTTGTGTACTTGGTGACGTATTGTGCACCACTTTTGACATCCCCAGAGATTGACCATGCACTTGCTGCTGCTGAAAACATTGGGTGAGTGCAGTACAGAATATAAAGATACAATATTGCCAGCTAGTTATGAAAAATGCTGTTAGCTGTACTCTATGTTCAACATTTGTATCAAAACATTCTAAACTTTCGACAGCAGAGAGATTCCTTCGAAGGGTAGCTGGACCGTGTGGGTTTCTCCTACAGTGTTCACTTAAGCATGCCCCAACAGCCTTCACTTACACTGAGGTTTCTCATGTAGTTTGTTTACTTAGAGATCATGATCATAACTCCATAACTCATGCATTCAGACCATTATTTACTCACAGTTTATCAGTAACTTTGTGACTTCCAATGGGGCACCTCAACAGTTATTTGAGTCTTTGCCAGATTAATAAGCCTGTAGCCAAGTTTTTCAAGTCAATTCAATTTTCTATATATAGTGTTAAATCACAACAGTTGACTCAACGTGCTTTATATTGTAAGGCAAAGACCCTACAGTAATAGAAAGAACTCTAATAATCATATCAGCCCCTATGAGCCAGCCACAGTGAGAAGGAAAAACTCCCTTTTAACAGGAAGAAACCCCTGGCAGAGGTTATATTTCATTCGTCCAGCTGGAGCCTGTCACAGTTGCCTCTCAGACAGTCCAAAGACTGAGGTTAATTGGTGATTCTTAATTGGCCCTTGGTGTAAATGTAACTGCATTTATACATTGTAAAACAGTATTTTGCAAGTCTGTAGTTTGGACTCAGTATCGGCCTTCAGCCACGTGGTAAGTGCCAAATGTCCCATGTGCTGGGTGTTCTAGCCATGTCATGTTCCAGCTCATAGAAGATAAATAATCCACTGATATACGCTTGGTACAAACACAATCTGCACAGTTCATCTGTCAGCCTTGTTTTTTGTCAGGCACAATATTCTGTTAGTCTCATCAGCTTTAGGCCTGAATTTATTACCAGCAGGGTTGCAGCTAGCCATCACTAGATACTGTACAGTGCTTTACTGCTGAGTTCAAGTGGCCTCTGTGAACCATAGAATCACTTTTAACAGAACTGTATCCTTGTCAGAACTTTTCATACAATCATCTGATGTACAGTCGACCCTCCATCACCACACAAGAGTTATTTAACTCTGACACAGTATTTGAGCCAACATGATTTTGTCTGAAAGGTCCCACACCCTAAACTAATGCTATGTGGTGATCTTTACGGAAAGGCAAGCAGAGACAATCGCCCTGGTCAAGCTCAATTTAAATACTTTATACTCTGTTTAATGTCCAGTATCATATATTATAAATCACATGTTTGTAGTGGCCTGTGAGGTCCACGTATCTCTGAAAAAACAGAGCTCATAAACACAGACCTACATCTTTAAAAAAGAAAAGTGTATTAAAATATGACAAAAAATAAGCTTTCTAATAAAATTAAAGGCTTGTAGTCTGTGACATGGTTAACTGTCAATATATAAAGAGGGGATTATTAATCACAAATTAAGGTGTAGCATATTACGTCCATTCAATCACGGGATCTGAAAGTGCTGGCTGCTCATGCACCTGGTCAACTTGCTAGTTTTATTAGACTGGAGATGGTTAGACTCCAGCCCTTTGCCACATGTCTTTCCCTCTCTCTCCCCCTCTGCTTTCCTGTCAGTTCTTCACTGTCCCTATCAATGAAGCCCAAAAACAGAAATGTTTTTAATGACACTAAACTTTGTCCTATAGTAAGCTTTATTTGTTTATGTAAAAATCTAAATTAAGGTTTAAAACTGTAAGCAAATAATTCTTGGAAACAGCTTGTTCAAGAAATCATAATACTCATTTTAGGTAAAGATTTTCTAAATATTAGAGTATCTTACCTTGTAATAAGTTACATTTTCTTCAATTAAGCATACATTTTAGAGTTTTGTTTAGTTAAACAGCAGTTAGATTCATTTGCTAGTTTGAAGGATTCTAGCCAAGCAACTTTTGCTGACCCCATTGGCAGATTTTTGTTCTCAAAAAAAGACAATTTTGTCAGATTTAAGAATATTTGGCTTATTTGAAGCAGCGCTGTTTTTGCAGTGTATAGGTGAGGGCAGCCAGGACCCAGCCCGTTCTTGCACTAATACCCGTACCTGTTCCTTGGATGGGGATGGAAGGTTTTTGGCTAGTCTCTGCGCCTGTGCTTGCTCCCCACAGGAGAGTCACCAAGTTTCAGCCTCAGTCATAACCAGAGCCTGCTGTGAGCTTCATGACAATTTCATTTCAGCCGGGGTATCGATTTAGTTTGGCCTAAGACAGTCAGAAATATTATAATTCTGATCATTTATCAATACATATCCATATTTTTATATCTATGTATAAAAACAAAGCTGAGACTTCATCAGAGGTGTGATCATCACAGCAGATGCCCTTGTGTCAAAGTAACTGAGAATAAAACAGAACATGGTTGGCTCTGACCTGGGAGTTGGTTCCAAAGCAGAGGGGGCTGAGAGCTCATTCTAATTTTCAAAGCTCTAGAAAAATCAAGTAAGCCTTAAGTCTTGAAACTAGATGCTTTGTTTTGATAAACTGTAACGGCACATGAAAAAATCTATTCAAGATTTTGTGTATGGGGAGGAATTTTAAATGAAATTCTGAATTTACAGGAAGTCACTGAAGAGACGCTAATGTGAGATGATGGGCTCTCTTTTCAGTCCAAGTTCTTACTCTTGCTACAGTGTTCTGGGTGAATTGGTAGACTTTAGAGCTCTGAAGTCTCTCGTTAGACATAATGTTTCTAAAGGAATACTTGCACAAAATACAGCTATGAGAAGAGAAATTAAAACAAACCAGCATGGATTCCAGGTAGTCCAGTAAGTAGAAAGAGTGTTGGCAGCAAGGGTGTTAGTGATTGCTTCTTTGAATAATCTAAAGATCTCTGCAATGTTGGAATTTAGATCTTGAAAAGTGGTGGTGTCTGCCTCTGTGTGAAGAGCCAAGGCTCTGCATAGGCAGCAGCTTCAGAGGCAAAATGAATGTGGTGCAGATAGAAGCTGGTTGCTGGTGAAATGGAGAACCAAACTGATGATGATGGTTAGAGAAGTGACTAGTTTCTGCCACTGGGAGGGGAAGGAGGAGCAGAAGACACCTCTGCAGATGGAGAAAGGTCTAAGCAAATTCTCAAATTCTTATGGAGTAAAGTCTTTAGACCCAGATAAAGCTGTTGTTTGCATGAGGATAATGCCTTTGTCGCTTTGTTTTCATCTCTTGAGCTTTGAGATTTCATTTTCAGCAGACTGAACTGAAACACAGGAGCAGTGAAACTGCTTCTGAACCTGGTGTTGAGGTTTCAGAAGGTCTGCAGTCTCTTCAAATTCATTCTGTATTTGTTGGTGGCTCTAACAAACTCCATCACAGATATAACTTTAAAAAACCATGAAGTTAAACATGGCTGACGTATGTTGAACATCAACTGTGAAAGAAAAACAAACGGAGAATGGAACACTGCATTCACAGAAAGGAAGATGAAATGAACATAATATCTACACAAATCTAAAGAATTGGGATTTATAAGAAATCATTGTAAAAAAAAATATAACCAGCACAAAAAGTAATGAAATTTGTGAAATTAGTAAATTATTTCTGTGTGAGAAAAATATTTTACCATTGTTTATTTCCCCGGCCGAGAGAGGTGGAACTGAAAGAAGTCCTCCCCCCAGAAGTACTGCCAATTTACGTCTGAGCGAGGGTAAGAGGACTTCACACTCAGCCTTATATGTTAAAAAGATACAGAGTGCTAGACCACGTTTATCTATATTTGCTTTTGCTAATCATAAATCATCTTTCATTCTCAATCAAAAATATAATCAAAGTGTAAGTCCAGTTAATATGATGAATTAAAAATGAAGTTTGAGTAATGAAAATGATTCTGTCATCTGGAATCTTCAAACTTGGCTGATTAGTGTCTTTGTGTGTGAGACTGGCTGCAGGAACGTGAGACATAAGGAATGTGTCGTCATCCCAACATTATGGATGATTTAAAGAAGAGAAATTGCATTAAGTACGTTGTAATTGTTAAAGACAGAGCCATCATTTATATCTGATTACACTGTACATCATGATTAATTACTAAATGCTGATCAAATACAGATGAGGGTGACGAGGGAACCGGAAACACGTGAGGAACACAGCTGATATAAATGAACATGATGTCATGGGAGAAGCAAAACTAAACACACTGAACATGAAACAGGAGACTATCAAAATAAAACAGGAAACACAGTGAGATGTAGACAAGATTCAACATAGGGGTCAACATAGGGGTCGACACAGGGGTCAACACAGGGGTCGAGGGAAGGCAGACACAAGAGGGAGCGAGGGGACACGAGAGAGCAAAAGAGAGACATGACGGGCTGGGGGAACGTACATGAATACACAGGACAGACGGGGGACATGGAATGAAACACAGGGAGGAGAACATGAGACCAGAACAGGGAGACGAGACACAAAGACATAACTGGAACACACAAAGGGGAGACTTAAACACTCATGACACGACACTATGAACATAGTGGGGAGTCGCAGACATGGGAGGAACCTGAGCAGACAAGAACTAAACAGGGAGTTAAGTATAGTTTAGGCTTCAGTTAGTTCTCTAACTATATAAGCTAGAACATAATACAGGCATGTTGTATGAAGGGCTTTGGGTGCTCCGGTAGAAAAGTGCAATATAAGAATCAGATGAACAATGAACACAGATAAGCGTGTCTGTTCTCTCCTCAGCCTCAGCATTAGCTCAGAGGAGGTAAATTAGATTAGTGTCATTCAAGTGACTTTCACTAGGTAATACTTATACTTGGACCTCTTAGAAGAGAGAATTGATCCAAACTCCTGGTTCTGTCAGTCTTCACACCTTAAATGGTGCCACATTTGTAAGGAAAATGCATTTTTGGGTTGAATAGCAAAGCTGAGCATGTGGGTTGTACCCATGAAACACTTGCTGAGTCTTCTCTGCCAGTGCCAAACAAGGGCCTCAGTACCATGTGGAAGAACCATACATATATGGCCACACTAGCCTGGAACATCCTATCAAATTCGACCAAATTCTAAAGGTTGCTTTTGATAAACCCCGCCCTGTGCGAGTCAGCTGTTATAGGCTGAGCTATCCTCTTCACACAGTGATGCTTGGCCCAGCTTCATCTATAATCTGTTTTGAAGAAATCAGTTAATTACCTTGGTGCCTCTACTGTCCTCACAGCCTCCTACCTGATGTCTCTGGTCAAGCTTAGTTAGTTCAGAGGGACAACCTCCTTGCTCAGCCTCCTCACTGCAACAATTAAGATTTTCACTTGTGATTGTCTCACTAGCAGGATTGGACAGTAGCATATGCTCTCTTCACAAGGAGAGCTGCAGTGAACTCTCTTAAACCAAAGCCTCTCACTCACCGTCACTCCATAAAATACTTTGTCACAATAAAGACTGTATCACTGAGGACTGTCACTTGAGCCTGCTTCTTGGGTCCTGGTAGTACTTTACTGTGATATGAATGTTGTTTGTGTCAGCGTGTCAAATGCTGGTTAAAGACTGGGATGCTGTCCCACAGCAGTATGTGAACAAGCAAGGGATGAAGCATGAGGATAGGGTGCCAGTTTGTTGTGTCTGTGTGTGGATCTTCTACATGCTACTGAGGCCTCTGTTTGTTAAAAGCATCAATTGTTAAATTGTCAATTGTTTTCCAATCATCCAGTCCAGTAAATGATACCAAACAAGAGTCAATAGCAGAATAAGCTTTAGAACAAGATCATTGCTAGAGATCAATGTTCCCTCTAAGCTGCGCACGTGCGCAATTGCGCACTGCTGGCACGGTCTCTGCGCACAGAAAATCTGCGTTGCGCACAAAAAAAATCTAACCTGAATTGAAATTAAAATTAAAACTTCAACAATTCTGTTTTGCAGTGTTAGTCAGTAAGTGACTGGCTGCTCCCGTATGGGATTAGAACGATGCCACCTTATCCCAGAGTCCAGCCAATAATGTGATTCACATTCGTATATACGCAGCTAATCAACGTCGTTGACAGGCTATGACAGCGTCCTTATGTGCCGACACCGGTGTTTTAGCTAGCAAAGCGGCGTGGCTGATGTGGAGTGAAGCCACGTTAATGACAACGTGTACAACCATTGGAGATGTGAGCAGGACAGACGGAACAACTGACGGGAAAAGTGTGGACTTTATACCAGTTTTTAAATTGTGTCGATAGGCCACGTAAAACCAGAGTTATGATAAAAATATCTGCAATGTTTGGTTTTCTTCCTGAATACTATCGTTGTTTATATTTACTGCGGGAAGAAACGGTAAAAACAGCATTTTATAAGGAAAACGCTCGAAAGCGCTCTCCACCTGTGAGCAAAAACAACGCCAAAAAAACCCCACCCTTTCCTATTGGTGGAAAAATGTACCATGTGGACCAATCAAAAAATGATATGGCAACATGGCATTTAGATGTTTAGGAAGGGGGAAGTTTTAGGAGTGACGGCGGTGTTTTGAGATGTGAAAGATTTGCGACGTTTAGCACAAATCTTGTGTAGTTAGTGTGTAGTGTAGTCAATAGTTTTGTTGTGTGTGTCAGAACAATGAGGCGACTGCTGAATGTTACAGGTGTTACAGGAGTGATACATCTCCTGTTGTCAGGCCTGCAGGTATCAGGCTGTTGTTCTCCTTTATCTCACAGTGCACAGAAATTATTTTTGGAGTGGCACAAATAATTTGTGTGGCATCAAATTTGATGCAGAACAGCTGATTGTTCTGTAAATAGTTTGAAATGTTTATTTTAAAAAACGCCTTGGCTGCATTTTTAGATAAACAGCTGCAAGTTACTTTTTTGAAGAAGTAACTATATAATTAATTGCCCAACATTGGCAGAGGTGGGTAGTAACGAGTTACATTTACTCCGTTACATTTACTTGAGTAAGTTTTTGAAAAAAAATGTACTTTTAAAGTACCTTTTTTGCACGATACTTTTTACTTTTACTTGAGTACATTTGTGAAGAAGAAACGGTACTTTTACTCTGCTACATTTGCAAAATTCGACTCGTTACTTTTTTAAAAATAATTAGTTTAACACATTAGATAACATGCCGCCAGTGGAGTTTCCAGTAACTTTTTTACCAATCAGATGTGGCCATGCAGTCACATGACCAGTTTGAAACTGTGGCGGGCAGAGTGGCCCAAGCGTTTCAAAGTAGCGGACACACGGAAAGAAGAAACACATGAAAACATGGCAGAGCCAACTGTCTACGCTAGAGCTGAAGAGGATGAACACCCTTGGCCTCATATACAAAGAATGTTTTGCTTAAAAGCAGTACAAAAGAACAGCTATGTCTTCAGTGTCGGTGTCTTCAGTGAGAGCCAAAACAAACCAACTTTTCAGCGTGAAAAAACTCAGCTCCTGTAACCTGAGGAAACGGTAAGTTTTCTCTAAATATCTTTTTAGCTGTGGTTAGCTGGATGTCAGTCTTATGTTACAGCAGCTGTGTCGAGCTCGAGCTGCGAGTCATATTTTCGGCGCTACGTTGTAGTGAGATAAGTTTGTGGGTGTTTTGTGCAGCTTTGGCTGTCCTTTTAATTGCTCGCTAGTTAGCTAGCGTAAGCTATAAGCTAACAGCTAGCCTGGTTAATGACGCTAGAGTTCAACGCACATGCAAACAGCTCGTCTCTACTGCTTTAACTGTTAAAACAGAAGGGTGACAGGGTTTATTATGTGAAACAACAGCTTGTTTAGTTTAAACAGTCTGCATTAAGCTGGGCAAACACTGTGATTTTTTTCAGTCGCGTTATTCAGCTCCTGCTCAAACTGTACGATTGAATCGCAGGGGTTAAAAGTTCATAGGTCACGATGCAGGGTCTCACACCTCATGCTCTCGCTCTCCCTCTCTCTGTCTTTCACTCACACAGACACACACACCACCACCATCAACTCTGCTAAATTACTAATGAAAAAGCTGGTGGTAGACTTCCGCAGGCACAAACATCCTCCACTGCAACCACTGAACATCCAAGGTATGGACATCGAGGCTGTGGACAGCTACAGGTACCTTGGTGTTCATCTGAACAGCAAACTGGACTGGACTCATAATTCAGACGCCCTCTACAGGAAAGGGCAGAGCAGGCTGTACCTGCTGCGGAGACTCAGGTCGTTTGGAGTGGAGGGCCCACTCCTGAAGACCTTCTATGACTCTGTGGTGGCCTCAGCCATCTTTTATGGTGTGGTCTGCTGGGGCGGCAGCATCTCTGCCGGGGACAGGAAGAGACTGAACAGGCTGATCCGAAGGGCCAGCTCTGTTCTAGGATGCCCTCTGGACCCAGTGGAGGTGGTGAGTGACAGGAGAATGGTGGCTAAGCTGTCATCCCTGCTGGACAACATCTCCCACCCCATGCATGAGACTGTGACAGCACTGAGCAGCTCCTTCAGTGGCTGCGGCACCCACGGTGTGGGACGGAGAGATTTCGCAGGTCTTTCCTCCCCACTGCTGTCAGACTCCACAACAAAGACTTCAACTGATCAAACACACACATCCACACATGTGCAATAACACTAATGTGCAATACTCTTTTCTGGCATCGTTGTATTTTTACTGAGTTGTATATAGCATTTGTATTCTATTTTTATCTTATTGTATATTTTATTCTATTTTATTCTACTGTATATAGTATTTTATTTTATTCTATTCTGTACAGTTGTGTACTGTATTTATTCTTATTTTATTTTATTCTAATTTTTGCTTCATAACTTTTGCACTGTCCACTTCCTGCTGTGACAAAACAAATTTCCCACGTGTGGGACTAATAAAGGTTATCTTATCTTAAAAACATTGACCAGGCAGCTGTAATTGAGCAGCAATGTCCATCCAACTCTTTTCATGGTTGTTGTAGTCATGATAATTTTGTGAGGCCACATTGAAAAGCCTCGGATACGGAAGCGTAGAGCTGCCACCCAGGCAAAAGAAAAATAGAGCTATATCACATTATAACGTGAAAAGTATATTGTTCTAACAATATACTTTTAATGTTTGTAGAATATAATATCATGTTAGTACAATATACCTTTCACGTTTGAACACTATAATATCACGTTATTACAATATATATAATTATCACTGATGTGAATGTGATATTATAGTGTTCAAACGTGAAAGGTATATTGCACGAACATGAAAAGTATATTGTTAGAACAATAAACTTTTCACGTTATAACGTGATATAGCTCTATTTTTCTTTTGCCTGGGTGGCAGCTCTACGCTTACGTACTCGGATGAGCTTTCCAAAGTTCTACAAGTTGTGCCTCCATCTCTTGTGTCCAGATCACACGCTGCACTGCCGTGCTGCTCCGCCTTTTCACTTTCATTTCTGTGTTTGCACGTGCGCAGTGTGAGAGGCTGCGTTGAGGGGCGACAGGATTTCAAACAGGTTTGATTATCTTGCAACCATACGATTGGTGATTGGGAGCTGGTCGTGAGGTGTAACTGCTTTTCGTTGCCACATGTATACTACATGATGCACGACACACGATTAAGGCAAAACTCGGGCCGATCCCCAAAACGGTTGCGCGACTGAAAAATCGGCTCAAAATGGGCCAAAAATCGCACAGTGTATGCCAGGCTTTTGGAGGCTAGCTCCAAACAAACAACCGCAGCTTGGCAGTGTATACAGCACTATAATGACCAGACCTAATTCTTTTGAAAACCATACATCTTTCCACAGGTCTCAACTTCATCAGACATCACCTAGACACAGAACTGGATGAGGCCAGCACAAACGGCAGCCTAACCGACGAAGATGATGGATCCATGGGGTCAGGAAAGCCAGAAGCAGGGGAGCTGGAGAGGTACCTTTCATGTCCATTCACTGGAGGTGTAGATCTATTGCATGGCTTTCCTCACATCAAGAAGCTGTCGATCAAAGTCAATACAGCTCTTCCTGCATCTGAACCCTGTGAAGGACTTCTTAGTCAGGCAGGACTCCTGTTCACTGCTAAACAGTTACAGCTTCACAGAAAGAACCTTGAGAGCAAACTGCTGCTGAAGCTTAACCATCACAATGGCACATTTTTGCTAAATATGCAGAAATAAATGCACACTTATACAATTTATGGTAAACTGAGCTGCCTTGTATGAACAATGTTCTAATGTTCTAATGTTTTCTCTGAGGCTGCTGTGCCATTTGGAGCAAAAATGAATATAAAGTTTACAGCATATCTTGTCACTGGAAATTGTTTGCACTGTTTATATATTTATATTATTTACTGTAGGTATTGATGAAAAAACCTTATGTTGTGAAAAACTGAAATCTGGAAATTAGAATTGTTGTGCCTTATTTTGTTGATGTTTTTACATATATTCCTTTTGAAAATACTAAAATTTGTATATTTATTTATTTTTGTTTGTCTGATAGCATTTATTTAAAAAATAAATCGGACATTTCAAACAGTTACTCGCTACTTGAGTAGTCTTTTCACCAAGTACTTTTTTACTCTTATTTGAGTAACTTTTTTGAAGACTACTTTTCACTTTTACTTGAGTAATAATATTTTAAAGTAATGCTACTCTTACTTGAGTACAATTTTTGGATACTCGACCCACCTCTGAACATTGGTCATTACATACTGTATTTTGCAGACAGAGTTACAGGACTCTTTCCCAGACCACAGACTCAGACTCATAATACAAGTCAGAGCTTTATAAAAAAAATAAAAGTTGTGTTTTCAAAATTGGAGTTCAAGTTATTTTTCCTTCCAATAGTGTTAACATACTACACAGGTCATGAACAAGATTTGTTTACATTTTCATTGTAAGTGGGCTAAAGCAGTTAATTAAAAGTAGTTTAACATAAACGTAAATGCTGTAATTTGATTATTTTAATAAACATGTAACTTGGATGGATTGGATGCTGGCGTGACCACAGTGCACACGTCTGCTGTTGCTCACAGTGGTCCAAGGGACCATTCAGGGAGTTGGTGTGTTCGCTCAGACACATGAAAAATTAGAGGGAACATTGGTAGAGAGCCTATTAGTAATGTGAGTTAAATAGTGGACTAGGGTGGACAGCCTTTCTAGCTCTTGAGGCTTAAAAAACAAATCCATCTGAATGTGGTCAGCGTATAAATGATCATTCTAGGATTGAAAAATGCCGGCTAAAGGAAGCTAATAAAAAGAAATGGAGCCAAGACTCAACCTTGAGTAAACTTACAGGTTAGGGATGCAAAGTTAGAGGTGAAATAAAGTCCTATCAGATAAGTAAGAAGAAAACCAGTCTAACCTTAAACCTCTTAAGTACAGTTTTATGGTCAGTGGTATCAAAGTCGGCCCTGACATCAAGTAAAAGTATTACAGAAAACCCCCCTGCATCAGAATCCATTAAAAGTTCATTATAGACTATCACGAGAGCGGTCATGCCTCATCAGTTCTGTGTGTTATTTGTGCACTGTTTTATAGAGAAATGTTTTACCTTGTATGAAATACATACTAATATGAACTTTTTCCATCTAAATATTTTCACTATTGGCCACAGGATCCACACAGATCTCACAGACTGAGTCTCCTAGTTCTAATGTAAAGAAGGCAGATTCCAAGACGTGAATAACTAAAAGAGCAAATACAAAATCTCTTCTTATTACCATTTAGACTGTGTACAAGAGTCAAGGTGACCAATATTAGCTGTAGCAATGCAGCCACTTTAGTTTCCACATGGAGAATTACCCTAACTACCAGCTGTATTATGTAAATGTCAGCTAAGATGGATTTTTAATCCAGAGCTAGAGGGGTGGGGGATAAGGGTGGAGGGAGGTCCCAGCATCAGTCATGTGAAAGAGTTGGAGGGAGGCAGGTGTGACAAATGACCAGACGCACCATCAGCTTACAGGCTTTGACTTTCCCACTGCAGAAAGAGAGAAGCCAGTCCTTTATATACAGCAGCCTCCATGAAAAGCACATCTCTGTCCCTTGTTTATGGTTGCTGTTGCAGTTAGGGATTCTATTGGTGTCAGTCAGCCATTTTTGTTGGGCTGTATGAAGTCATTGTGATGCATGCCTTGCACAGCATGCTGCACTAGGTTGCTTGTGAAGGCCCCCAATAAATGCAATGTTGCATTTATTTTAAAGTTATGGATTCTGCTAGTACTGCAACATAATATCTTTTCACTTTTAAAACAGAGAAAAGCTTTAGAAGATGGTGAGATAGGAGTGATGTGGATTTTATGATGTATTTTAATGCAAATACATTTTCTTTTCATGGAAACAAATCTCTGCAGAAATATGTCAGTACTGTCTAAAAATAGGTAGTACTGGGATATCACCAGTAGTATGATGGTTAGGAAATGTTCTGGTCTAGGAGCTGGATAAGGACACTGATAATCACATAGTTTTAGATTACACTGGAGCTTGGTGTCAAACTACTTTTAATCAAGTTTTTAAGTCGGCGCGCTCGTGTAGCACAGCAAAGGCTAGCGATGGGTTGGAAGAGCGACGCGGTTACTTTAGTAACACCCGGTGCACTGATTGCTGCTTCAGAACTGGTGTTAGGATCCGTGGGTGGAAACGGGATGGTAGAATGAACAGAGTGGAACAAAACTTATGAGGCGAGCGGTTGCTGACTAAGGCGAGGGTTTCGGAGTCCTGACATGAGATAAACACTGTCTGAGCGGAGAACAGGTGGGTGGATCTCCCTTTTAAACCCCACCCCCATGGTCACCTGTACCTGACAACAATACTCTGGTCCTGTAACAAACGTGGCAGCTCAAAATGCAGAATCTGAAAAGCAAGGGAAAGTGCTTGCTGTCCAGCTGAGGGTGTTTTGTGAACCACATCATATCACACAGTGATGTATCCCCTCCTGGGGCTCACACATATGCCTCATTACTTCACATCCATATTGGTGCTGTGCAAAGATATATATTTAGATAATTGTAAAAACAGTAACATTAAGCGAGTAAAATCTTCCTACTCTAGTTTTCTTTATGAAACAAAGCTAAGGTTAGATCTCTATCTCCCTGTTAGCCGACACAACGGCTCGCAGGCTTTGCTTGGGTTAAGTCATATCATTGAAAGGAACGTTAACGCACAGCCAACAGCCAAGCAATACCTGGTTTACACTGTACATCTTCTCCCTTTTGAGCGGACACTTTTTCAGTGCTTCTCAAGACCGATCAACACATGGTAGCTTACTTTGAGAATGAGGCCAAGTGTTCTGCTACAAAGAAGCTTCAGATACACGCACACTAACTAGAACGCACGCACCCGGGGCGCACAGGCAAAGTCTTTGGATGCGTTGCTGAATTGAAAGCATTAGACCTGGAGGACAAGGAAGCCGCTGTAATCTATTTGCCAGGTAAATGCAACCTTGTTAGATGGGGAGACATAAAAAGAGGCGCCTCTCCCGCACATCACATGAAAAGCCTCCATTGTTCTGCCACTACATGAAGAACTCTGTCTATCCATTGTGGAAATAATAAAGTAGAGAAGCCTTGTTCTGTGAGCCTTTCATTTCAACAAAAGCCAAACAGTGTTTGATTCACTGTCTCCTTCATCCCAGGCTGTCGCCCCATTCCACCGAAGGAGTAAAGAAACCCGTCACCTGCTGAAATATGTGACATAGCTTTGAACTAATCAGGTAGAAGAAATCTTTTGAATTTGGCTTGATTATCATGCAATGTGTTTTTCTCAAGAGTCAGACAAATTCATACAGTACATCCTGCTGGCACTGCATTGAAGTGGGATGAGAGAGATGAAGCACTTCTTTATTATTTCAGCATTATGTTCGGCTTGTACAGATAATTATCTTCATTACAGATCTGTGTTTCCTCTGTCAGAGTGTTGTGGTAAAAAGACTACAAAATAAAATCATCAAGATCCTACAACTGAAAAATCAATCAACCAGTTGTGACTCCTTAAGGTTTTTTTAAGTAAATGAGTAAGGTGGACACAGCATGTTGCTGAGATGCTGGTACATTTCTCTGCTTTTTTCATAATTAAAAAAACAGGAGGAGACAGACACCAAATTATGATTTTCCAAAACATGTTACCCTGGCTCATAGAATAATTTCCTGTCCTGTAAGATTTTAGAAAACTAAAAAAAAAAGTTGAACACAAAGCCTTTAAAAGAAAAAGTTAAGCAGGTTATTTTTTAGCATTTTTTTAAGGTTTCTCTCATTTCACTTACATTTATTTAAGCCTCTGGATGAAGCTTGTTTCTGCTCAGTGTTCACTGATGTTTCACTGGACTGGAATTTGGGGATTGTGGGGGCGTCCTGTTGTGTTCCTTCAGCCATTTTTGATCAGTGTTTGTGTTGTCCTGTTAGAATAGAATAGAATAGAATAGAATAGAATAGAATAGCCACTTCATTGTCATTCAGGAGATGCACCAGCTTGTACACATCAGATAGATAGATAGATAGATAGATAGATAGATAGATAGATAGATAGATAGATAGATAGATAGATAGATAGATAGATAGATAGATAAACAATAATAACAGCAGGAAACCAGGCATGACACTGTACTCTAAATATACGTTCATGAAAAATGTGATGGAATGCACTTTGTGCCGTATGGAGAGTGTCATCTGCATACTTGATGGTGTGACTGGAAAGAGATGCAGATTCAGTTTGTTCACCAGCTGCTGGGAAATGATCGCAGTGAATTCTGAGCTGAAGTCAGCAAACATCATTCGTGTGTAACTGTTCTTTTCCTACAGATGTGCCCGGCTGAGGTGAAAAGTGGAGTAAATGGCATCATCTATATATTCTGCTTGTTTTACGTTATTGTATTTTTGCACAACTCTGTTGCTTGTGAAGCTCGCACACAAGAATTTCACTCACATGTACTGTACCAGTGTACCTGCACATGTGACGTGACAATAAAAGTGATTTGATTTGATTTGATCTATTAAGCTGGTAAGCAAACTGGAGTGTGAATATTGAATATGGGTGGGATAAAGAGGTGAAGAGAAGGTGATGTAATCCTTTACCAGCCTCTCGAAGCACTGCATCATAATGAGAGTAGGACATTAAAGCATGTCATGGTGGATCATTCAGACAATTGAATGACAGTGACAGACTTAAACAATGCAGGAACGACACTCTGTTCCAGCGAGGAGTTGAAGCGCAGCCTCATGATTTGTTATCACCTAAATCCTTTGTCACACACACCAGATGTTACTAAGGTTACAAATGATACTGGGGTATGCTTTGCTAGTCTTATAGCACAGCTGAGGTTTCACTGTCCTGAGCACAGCCTCATCACCAGACTTGAAAGCGGTAAGCTGTGCTTTTAACTTTTCACATGCCTCCCGGTTTGAGCGCGGAGTCAAGGAGGCCATTTACATGAAAAGGAAAAGACCATCTCTGAATCGAGGAGGGGGCCTAAGGGTACATCTGTCACCATCTTACAATGCTGTGATTGCAGCCATTCCCCAACTCTCTGTGAATGGTACTCATGGCCATTGATCAGTGGGCTTTGATCAGTGGGTTTTGGTCAGTGGTTGTTGATTAATGGTCATGAGAATTTGCATAATTAAGATTAAGGAACTGACCTCCCAGCCCATTGTTCCTTCAGTGGGCTGGTTTCAGTCATTATGCAAATGTACTGTTTATAAGATTGAAACCTGCAGTCAGCTGAGACTGAAGAAGTCACCTGGATGATGATGAAACGTTTCTCCCACAAAACGCTACGTCCAGATGAACAGAATCAACTTCTGGAGAGGGCGCCTGGATCATCCATGGTTTCTCATGTCTTCATGATGCAGAGGTTCTCTGGATGTAGCTGCAGCATACTCCTCCACATTAGTGTGCTGAGGGACTAATGTGGCAGCAGCTCTGAACGTGTCCCAGTCCACCCATTTAAAGCAATCCTTTAAGGCTTCAGGCCTCAGACTAAACCTCACCTGCCACACAAAAGGTTTTTGTCCCTGGTCAGCAGGGGCCTATATACAGGTACTGTATGAGGAGCCAAGGTGGGGCTTTGGCACAGCTCTGAAAGCGTTCCTTATCATCCTTCGGTTGTTGGCATTTTTGAGGGTCATTGCTTTGGGGTATTTTAGGGGTGAAAGTCCACAGTTTGTATTTAGGAAGCTATTTTTACACAGGTTTAGCCATGTTGAATTCCCTTTGTCCAGTCTGTCTCAAACTTCACAGCTGATAGTAGTCCCATTCTGGACACACCACAGTGCCAGTCCTGTACCACTAACTGCTCCACACTCATGTACAAGATAAGAGCTGTTTATCATAGCTGATGTGGAATAAAACAAACAAAGGGCAAAGTAAACTTAAAATAGGTAAACTAGAATTAGACATGAAAGAACACGGACACGAGTAACATGACTACCTGGACCAGGAAACCTGGAAAGCAGATAACCTGACAATGAATGACAGAAAACTCACAAACTATATACAGACAGGAGGTGAGAGGGGGAGTGAAAACACACGGGGGAACAGCTGACACAAATTAAGCATGCAAGACTGTCAAAATAAAACAGGAAGCACAGAGACGCAGACGTAAGGCTCACAGGCTTCACATGACATCAGGCATAAACAGGCAAATGATGGAACATACAGGGGAGCCGAGAAGAAACACAAGGTGAGTCGCACGGGAACAGGTAACCGATGAAACACAGAGACACTATTTAGAGGGTGAGGGAGGAGGAGAGAGGGGCGAGAGACACATGCATACACACCGGGAGGAGAAACGTAAACAGACTCACACGCGGTGAGACAAAACACACAGGAGGAACCTCAGAACTCACATATATATGAATATAATACAAGAGCTAAATCATCATAATACAAGGAGAGCAATACACAGTTAGCTCAGGATGCTGTGTGAAAAGAGCCTGACAACACCGTGCACCTTTAATGGCATTTTGATTCCCTGAAATATTTTCTGAAGATGTTTTTCTGTTTCTTCATCCTTCTAAATCTTATGGTTCATAATCTGTAAGTTAAGCTAATTTTCTATTATAGTCAGTTATATGCAAAACTCTGCACAAAAACCTAGAATTCAAGGTGAGCAAAAGTTTGTACTATACTGTATAAGTTTAATATCGAGCATAAATATTAGTTTGAAACAACTGTATATATTTAATATTCTTTACAGGCTTAGTCCTGTGCTGTGCTCAGTGCTGATCTCGATGCAGTAGGCTCCTGGACTGAGGACAGAGGTTACAAAGACAAAGAGTATATACTTGTTGTGGTGAAGCTGAACGTTTTTGTCGATGGGGTAAAATCCCTACAACTTAAAAAGTTAGTGGGCGACTCAAAGACCTGCTCGCCATCTCCTCTATTAGCTAAATGGTATCCGTGGCTAGCTAGCTCACACTGCTACACCATGTTATTGTTGTCCTTCACAGATGGTATTTGATGTCAGTGTTTTCTTCTGTCTTTCTCTACTTGTGTAGTGACTATTTGATCACCTTTAGTACGGGGGTGTCCAACTCCAGGCCTCGAGTGCCGGTGTCCTGCAGGTTTTAGATGTGTCCTTGATCATCACAGCTGATTTAAATGGCTAACATGTCTTGAAGTTCTCCAGAGGCCTGGTAATGAACTAATCATTTAATTCAGGTGTGTTGACCCAGGGTGAGATCTAAAAGCTGCAGGACACCGGCCCTCCAGGCCTGGGGTTGCCCACCCCTGTGGGTCTCACCCCGGGGTTCCAAGTGATCTGAGTCGATCCAAAAATGTGAAGTTGGGCTGCATCCTCCAGCCACAGTCATCACTCCTTCACAAAAATAAGAACCAACATTCCTGAAACCCAGAACAGAGAGAAATGGCTACACAAAAATCCAACACTGTGGTTCCTCAGTGTGACAAAAAGCCACAGACCGAACAGCAGCTATACCACCGCCTCAAAATCCATTGTTGTGTTGTGTTGCAGGACGTCATGGGGCTCGGCTGCGTTGTTATAACAACCCCATGCACACTGGGTGCATGGTCAACTGTTATATAATAGTACAATGGAGTCACAGCCAGGCAAGCAGAGTAGGTACTAATGGGAAAGAGGCATAAATGCATATTCAGTGCATTTCAATACAATAACAAGCAAGACAAAAATACACAAGATAAGACCTTGTAATAATGATGATGATGATGATGATGATAATAATAATAACCCTGTAATTCATGAGTCTAATTTCACAGAAGTCCTGGTCCAGTAGAAGCAGACCATGAATGAACAGCTTGTTATTTATTTCACCTGTTTTCAGACAACAAAGGGTCAAACATCTCTGTATACGCTTAATAACTGTGAAGTTCTCCTAATTTGTGTTTCACCCTTTAAAACTGTTTTCATTGCTTTGTTTGGAGTCATTCTTTTCAGCAATACCTCACATGTCTCACTTTACAATTATAATTATATTAGCATTTTATCTTTTCATTGTTATTAGTGTTACTTTCAGTTGTTACATTATATGTAATACATGTCATTTATGATAGTAACAAAAATGTAACTGCACCCCAACTGTGATTAATCCAATTTACTTGAAACCTAAAGAATCAAAGTCAGTGACATCTGTCAGGAAAACCCCATCTGAGGCTAATGGCCTCCTGAATCTAAGTATTTGTGCCACAGCAGACCGTTTGCAGTCTTTGCATCCACGAAGTAACATCCAGTAACACCCAGGCTATTTAGTTGTACTGAATAAAATGTTTCCAATGAGACTGACATCTTGGCTCTGTACTGGCTAATCAGTGTTTTGCACATGAGGGCAGTATCATGCTGAAACCTAAACAGACTGACACAAAGTGAATATCCAGAACTTTACTTTTCTAAATGTTTCCAAACTTGTATCCAAAAGTGGATTTGGATAACAGAATTTATTTTAGTGGGAAAGTTTCCTTGTTCTACTAAAAAGTACACTGTGTTATCAAAGTGCTTGGATATATTTTTGAACAAGATGTTTTTTGTTTCTTCCCATAATTGCAACAATTTGATCTGCCGGACTAACTGTTCATAGGTCAAACTAAGGTCTTATACACTGCATATTTATTAAACTTTCATAAAATGATAAAAAAAACTACCTCCACATGTTTTTGTTCCATATTCTCCTGTGGAGCTGTGTCATGTCCCCCCTGTGACTCGCGCTCTCTCCTTTGAGTCTGCTCTCACACACACAGATGGACAGATGACGCTCCAGACTGGCTTATGTGTGTTCTCTAACTTGACCTTTGACTCATCCTCTCACCCTGACCAGCTGCCATGGCTGCAGGTCACGCATGTGTGTGTGTGTGTGTGTGTGTGTATGTGACAAAGCTGTATCCACTCCATGTTTGATGTCCTCCAGGTTGCCTTATTAACAGTGGTTTTGTTCATGTTGGTGTCCTTGCATTCCAGGATATTTGGCCCATCCACATCAGCATTTAACTTTGTAAATACATCTTTAATTTTTAAATGTCAGAGAGTTCCAAGCTTATCACATAAACATATTCGCGTGTGTGTGTTTTTTGTTTTTTAGAATTTTTACCAAAATATCTCATTTAAATAATGTGTATTTAGACCTGCATAGACAGGTTTCTCTATGACGACGAGGTCCTGTGCAGTTCCACATAGGCTTTGGTCAGAGAGATGAACAGAGTTAGGAAAGTCTTAGGGGCCCGGGAGCTACCGGTAACTCCGGCCTGCTCCTTCATGAGCAAAGCCAGGTGGGTGAAGGTGGCCAGTAGTGCCCCTGCGTCATCGGGGTCCCCAGAGCCTTCCTGCAACTCCAGATGTCGCACATAGAGGGACAAAATGGCCACCGAGACAGATCTGAGTTAGAGGCAAAAAATCTAGCACAGGCCTCTCTGCTCCGTGCAGGCGATATAAAACAGTCTAAACAGACTGTGGAGCTTCCCTGGCTAGGATTGTTGAGAGCCTAGGCACAATATGCATTTGTCATGTCCATCCTCCAGAGCCATGGAAATACCACACTCAACACAACTGCGGCACATTAGGGCCGCCATACTCGCTCAGTGTAACACAGGGCCAGCACCTCTGCCACAACAGCTACCACCGCCTCGTGTTTCTGCTGACAACCGCAATGCTTTGTTACATTAGGGAAGCATGAATCGAAGGTTAGACACTTGGTGGAGCTGCAAGAGTGAACTCGCGATACAAGACACTCGCTTTACAGGCCAGGAAGCTCAAGCTAACCGAGCTAGCCCCACTAACCGCGAGACTGCGGGCAATATGCAGGATGGAATACAACCTGCAGCAGGAAAGTCGGAGGAGGCGCTGAGCGTGAACTTGGGAGACTGCGGGAACAGCCGGACTGTGGCCACAATGGCCAGAGCACACTCACTCACTGGGCTGAGCGCCGCAGCGTGGCCGTGTGAACCCGTGACACAGCGGGCAATATAAATACAGGTGAAAGGCCGACTGTGGGACCCTAGGCGAGCGCCGAGTGTTTAACCGCCGAGTGTTTCTGATGGCACAAAGTTCTGCCCACGACCAAGGGGCTCCTACCGCGTACATATGGAATATGTAACGCAGTGGAGAGAGAGTCTTGATATGATAGAGAACATATTTTAAGATGGAGGGAACTCTCAAAGATTATAACACATTATTGTGTGAAGCAGCATAACATGTAAGAGTTGCAGTGGTGTGCCGAGTGGTCAGGAGGTCAGCTGTGTTAAGTGGCGGCAGATGGCTGCTGGTTTACATTTAATTAAGCCAAAAAAGGGTAAAGCGAGGGAAGCATACAGAGCAAGCTTGCGTGCTAGCTCATTGATTGATCTGCTACCAGCACAACCTTTACAAATAACACTATCATCTCACAGTCTGCCTGACATGCATACTAAGTGTCCACAAGTTTAGCCACGTTCTCCACACACACACCACCAGACAATACACTCACACAGGTACACATTTGTATGCTAATGGCCTACCTCTGCTAATGCACTGCCACTGTTTGCAGCAGTGTGTGTCTGTGTGTGCGTGTGTGTGTGTGTGTGAGCACACGGGAAAGCGATAGTAGTAGCATGTGTGTGGACTGCAACCACAGAGCTTGCCAATAAACAGTGGGAGGCTGCTATTACAATCAGGGCCTTGCATTTAACACTCAGGACAATCATTTAGGTGCATGAAAAGCGGCTCTGTGGAGGATAAGACAGCAGGAGCATTATAATATAACCACATTCCTAAACTAAAGGAAGAGGGAGGCCAGCTCTGGTATCAGCTAGTACAGAGTGTCTTGCAGAACTGAGGAGCGGATTATAATCTGTCGTTTGCAGATCACAGACTAGCCTGTTTATAGATATACTCCCTGATTAAGTTATGGAACAACACAGGACCGATGTGCAGAGTATCAGTATTTCTTACCAGCACTGCATTAAGCATTGGTTCACCTGAAGGAGTTCAGCTTAGCATAAACAGGAAGCAGGGAAAATATAAACCTCTGAACATCATCAATCAGCATATTTTTTTCTGTTTGTATTTTTCAAACAAAGTAGGTTTTGTACACAAAAATAAACAAAGGCCTAACTGGAAAACTGCACAGCATACCACAAATATCCTCCTACTGTGACCAATCTTTTATTCGATATGATACCAACACAAAGTGTTTACAGAGGTGAAGTCAGCTGTTTCCCAAAAGTTTATACAGCCACAGTTATTGTCATCCAATGGCCTTCACATGTTCTTTCTTTCAGTACGTCACACATTGCAGTACTTTGTGAACTGTGATAAATCATCGTGGTCTAAGGAGGTTGGACAGAAAAGCGTCAGGACTTCTTTAAGTTTCCTGGAAGACGTTTCATCCAAGAAACGTCTTCAGTTCAAAGACCAACTGGTGGAGAGTCCTAGATTTAAGCCCTGTGGGAGTGTCCCTAAGAGGGTCATGGACCTCCTATAGGGCTTTGGAGCGTGATGTCACGGGAGGGGGCGTGGCCACGATTTTTGGTCGAGCCCCCATGTTAGTAGGCCAAACAAAGGGCTACAGGAGCGAAAGCACACCGAAACATCAGCTATGGCTCGTACTTGCTGAGTTGTCGGTTGCAGTGTTAGATCGCACGATCAGGAAGGGAATAAGCTGGAAAATGGGCTCTCCTTTTACCGTTTCCCCTCCTGGAAGCAACGTGAGGGATCTCAAGTATCTGATGTTACCAAACGAAGACGGCAGGCTTGGATAGCAGCGGTGAGACGAGCTGATATCGAGTTCTCTGCCATCATTTTTTGTTGGTGTGCTCCCGACATTTTCATTCCAGTAAGTTCTAAAGAAATTCATATTGCTCTTTATAGGCTTTTAGTTTTATTTTCAATGCGCTAAGGTCATAGAAAATTAGAACAAATATCCTAATGTGTGATGCAGCAGAACTGTGTTCTGTTTATGGAGTAGCTTATCGGTGACAACTCCAGAGTAGCAAGTGGAATTTGCCTTTTTTGCGGACGGCTCCTTTTGCCTTTCACTGCAGACGTTTGCAGTTTGTTTTCATCTAGAGCAATTTTTGGGGGCAGCTGCTGAGGAGAAGTCAATGTTATGTGCAACCTCTGGCTGTATCTTGGTCATATGGTCAACGTACTCACAACGTGGAGGCTTAAAAACGACCAAATCTTGTACACAACCGTTTGTGAATTAGATGTGCGCCTCCAGGAATTTATAATTCCGAAAATGATTCGCCGTGTATGCGCTGACTCCACAGACAAGGTACGAGAAGGTATCAGGGTAGGACAATGGCGGTAGGTCTTCAGGGTTTCTACTCCACTGCCGTATTTCATATGGGTCCACATTAGCGATGCATACTATTTTTTCCAAGTACCGTCTCTTGGCGTCCGGGCGCAATTGGTCTCGATACAGTCCTTTGACTTTTGAGCTGATTTTAAGCATGGTTCTGGCAGTCGTCCTTCCAACACAGTGTGTTTGTTTTGATTCGTGGCCTTCTAAGATGGTGCCGCGATCCCACCATGCACTGCGGCGTTACGTCAACTCCAAAGCCCTATTGATCCCCTACCTAATCACATGAGCTGAGGTGTGAAAATGGGTGTAGGTCACAGTCAGCCAAGGTTTCAGGTGAGCTCATTGTGAAACCTAGCCCCACCCTATCATGTGACTTACTGAGGTCAGAAAGCCCAGGATGTGAGTGGGCGTTAAGGCGTCTGGGAAGGATCTCAACACTGGATTATACATGGCAGACAGTTGGTGTCTTAAGCCCCGCCCACTGTTTAAAGATGGTCGTTCTCAGTGGACATAGATGCTTCTTTCACTCCTCTTTCAATATAGGTTTATGTGATAAATCATGAGCTACTACATCACATTCTGGTTAAGATACATGTGCTCTGAAGAACAATACAGTATTATTATGAAAGCAGCATGAGTAATATGTAATTTATGTAAAAATATTGTTAAAAAGCTATTTATGGAGGCTTTACAGCGTGAGTTTCATAATGAAGTTCAGGTATTTATACTGCATTCCGAGTGTATTATAAACCATGTTTTGCAATACTTGTAAAGAAAGTTTGAGGATAAAGTGAAGCTGCTGAAACAGAGTTGTTTATCTTACTTTTAGCATGTCGTCATGGACATAAATGAGTGAAACACTTGCTAAGTATGAAATGCACATTCTCATATGTGTCTGATTATGTGTGTGTGTGTGTGTGTTTGCAAGGAATGGAGAGAAAGGCTAATGGAGTGATGTGATATAAATAGATCAACAGATGGGGAGATGGACAGATGGATACTAATGAAGATCGAGAGACAGAATAAGAGAGACAGAAAGAGACTTTCTCTTAGCCTCTCAGTTTATCCGTGTCTGTTTTCCATTTTCCCTCTTTGGCCCATCTCGGGCTGCCATTCCATATTTCACTCTGCTCTTTTCTCCTTAACTGAGACATACGTCAACATCAAACGGTCCCCGAGTGCACCACGGTCGCCCATTGGGCACATACACAACCATTAAGGAATACAAAGCCTTCCAGCATTTTTATTCACCAAAGCTGAAGCTTCATTCTTCATCTCTTTCATTCCTTCCGTGACTTGAGGAAAAATTACTTTTGAGAGGGGAGAATGATGGATTGCATGTGTCTGGGTTACAGTAATTTGATAAAAAGAAGTGGTAAAACATTACAGTAACTTTAAAAAGGAGGCTGGAAAATGGATACAGAAAACAGCTCAAGTTTATGTGAGTTTATGTGAAGACACCAGAGGTAGGGGAGCAAGGATCTGTCTCCCTGCTTTATAGCCCTGTGCCATATTCCATGTAAGTCAGAGATCATGATACCTCAGTGTTATTTGTTCCTGTCCCCTCAAGCAGCTAAACAAATACGACTGAGAATATCCTCATTTTAATGTTATTTTTTTTCTCCATAAGGTTCCTTTTAAATACTGTAGACAAGCAAGGCATTTATCTTTGTGTATGATACATGAAACACCATGAAGCATCCCTCTATGTTGCATTTACACACACTGATCATGAACACTTGGGTCTCGAATCACTCATAGCAATCAATATGCACCCAAACGTACCCTCTGTCCTCAGCCATAAAAACACGTCACAGATATACGAAAGTCAAACACCAAAAACTACATGTCAACAATACAGCTAACGTTATGCTTAGCTTAACTTTTATGCAAAGCTATATGACTGACTATATCTTTTATTTGCATCATTCACCAGCAATTGTTTCTATAGCATATGACCTAGCATAAAAGATTGATGTAAAGTCTCCAAAGAAACAAATATGTAAAATGTGGGTGAAATGTTCCAAACGACAGAAATCATTTTTAGACTACGGTGGACTGATAATGACCAAACCTATAGTGTGTGTGTGTCTGTTCATGTACATATTCCTATGTGTCCTGGGGGAGGAGATCATTTGAGAGCACTTATAACAAATGAGCCACATTAATTCCTGCTGTGGCCTCCACCACTTGTGGGATGACCCACAGGGATTTAGTGCTTTGTGGATTGGGTGGTGCTCAAAGGTGGAGGTGTCCACTTCTGTTATTTTTCCTGCATCAGTAAAGACTGCAATTGTCAAGCTTGAGAAACAGAAACTTGGACTCTGTTGCACTTCATATTTATCTGCCTATTTCTAACCTTTCCTTTACTAGTAAAATTATAGAAAGAGTAGTTTATAATCAAATGAGTACGAATGGGCCAAAATCAGAGTTTCTCGACCTCAGCTTTCTTGAAGCTGTCATCAGGCCTTTGTATGAATTATTAAATAAACTTGTTCAGCTCTTTTCCCCCTGTGTCATTTCTTATTTTACACATAATTTATGGACATCTGTGGTTAGATTTCTTTGCGTGTGTGATTTGGATGGGTTGCTATGGAGATCTTTGATGTTACTAGCACCTTTAAAGAAAAATAAGGAAAAAGAAAGACGTGTTCAGTGCAGCTACAAGCCTGTTTGATTTGCTGACATGCGCATGCTGCTCAGAATAAAATTGGCTGGTGCACTTATTGTGTGCGCAGGGTTAAAGCATTTCTGGGTACATAATCATACACAAGGGCCTTCCAATGTGTGTGGACCATGATCCTCATCTCCATTGTTTCAGCAGAGCTATGGTTTTCTGTTTTACCTTAGAGTAGGGTCATTTCCAATAATCCAAATTCAAGAAAGGAGTCTATGGCTGACACATGTTCAGATATCCAAAAAGAAATATCTTCCACCTGAATGAAAACTTAAAGATTTGCTTATTTATTACAAACTAAAGACAAAAGTAACAATGAAAATTCCAAAATAAAGCTTTATTAATAACTGATGTGCACGGTCACTGAACCACGCAGGCTCTTCTGCTGCAACTGCCCCAAGTTCTATTTTATCTCCTAATCATTACTTTAGCTGGTTAACTGTAAGTAAACAGAACTGAAATGTGCATGTTATTAATCCTGAAATGATCAGTGACAAACATCTATGAATTATGAATTTAACATGAACTTAATATTGAGCCCAAACTGTACAGTACGCTGGCAACTACACTTAATACTCAAAGCATTTTCTAATGCCAGCCACACACACATTCATATCGCACTCACATTCTATACCTTTAAGAGTTTGTCTAACATTCCCAACCTGTGCCTGGATGTACAGCAAAGTATGTATGGATGGTTGTTGGGAAGAAGAACCACAGTCGAGTAAATGACTTTCAAGACTATGAGCTCTGTGAAACTGCAGGTGTTTAATACACTGAATTGAAAGACTGATGAAAACCTGCAAAACCTTAGTCCCTCAGTTCCATTGGTGGATTTCACTGATCCGCTGTTATGGCGGGTCTGTGTGTACCTCTAATGTCGTGTGGGCAGGAAAAGATAAAGTTTGATAATGAGATTTATTATTCAATATGTCAGCTGTGAGAACTTCAGGAACCTTTAATGGGATTTTAAAATGTTGACTGTTTAAAATGTTTAAAATGTCACATTCTGTTTTTGAATTGACTTTCTTTGATATTTTATGTTTAAAAACTCATGTCTGTGACTTGTTTTGACTGGTTGTTATGGAGAGTTGAATTTAACCTCCAAAAGCCATTTTGTTGCTTTTTCAAAGCCTTGGTGGCGGTCACGTCTCACACTGTCTGGCTTGTTTTGTAATTATTCCATTGTTAAACACATTGTTGTTGTTGGCCTGGTCACAACTTAAGTATGATTGTCTTTGGATCAGTTAATGTCAAGGCAAACAGTTGGTGATATAAATATGTCATTTTTTTATTCAGTTGGCAGTTGATGGAAATACTTTGTGACAGACTGCAACATGCACAAACAGGATGACAGACAGATGGGCTCATGGGTAGATGGACAAACAGACAGAAGTACAGCAAAACAGATGCTGACTGATCTTTTCCTGTCCCTAGGGCGATGGACAGATTGGTCTCCATGGATACTGGATTAAATCAGCATAAGACCATGCTGCTGTTAGCACACACACACGTATGTGTGTGTGTGTGTGTGTGTGTTGTTAAAGAGGATTTATGTATGCAGCTTGTCGGTGTTTCGTAGGCTGATCAAGTCTTATGTATTTTGTCAGCCTATCAAACCGTGAGCATTATCTTTTTATCTGTTTTTAAATGTACATCAAAAACATATGGAGGCATCAGTTACTCAACACAGCACAGCTAACAGCTAAGGACAGATCATTTACTGGATTTACTTTTTATCCATCCTAGAGGTTTAAATACCATCAACAATCTTAACCAATCACATCACAGGTTTTTAAAAATATTGGATAAATTGCAATAACTTTGATGATCGTGTTCATGTTTGCTGGGATCTGTGATCAATGCTATGCCTAAGATGTTTCTATCAGATGCAGAGATGATATTAGAGATATTAAAAGTAATGTGTTACTGCAATCTGATTACTTTTTTCAAGTAACGAGTAAAGTAAGGGATTACTGTTGGGTCTGAACTCAGACCCCGCTGTATCCAGGACTTATTCCCATGAAAGAAAAACAAGGCAACAGTGTTCGATCGATTACTTGCGCAAGGGAGGCCTCTCATCTAATGTCCAGCATGACAAAATGACCCCGATGATAGCCTCCTCTCGCTGCCTTTTATTGACAAACTTCAAACAATAGTTTACAAACACCTCCCCTTGCAACCCCCCTTTGGTTACAAGGCACTGTATGTAAATGTATACACAAGAGTGTGTGTGTGTGTGTGTGTGTGTGTGTGTGTGTGTGTTAGACCTCCTGCTGACCAAAAGGGTCGTAAACTCAGGAAGCTTACATCAAAAGAAGTAAATCCTCCAGATAGGATGTATCTGCAATAAAACATTACAGCCCCCTACCCAGAACCCCGAGAATCTGGGGGGGAAGGGGGAATCCCTTTCATCAGAGTTGGCAAGCATAAAAATGACAAACATTTAACAATCTACTCTAACATTCCCTCCTGTTTTGTGATTTTTATGCTCCAAATTATTCCTGTGTAGTATGTTCTTAGCTATGCACCTCTTGCTTGACAATTTCAGCGCAGGCGTCATTTATACACAGGCTTCTGTCATATCATTCATTTCAGTCAATTCATACTGTTGTAAAAGTACATAATTAACAAATGTATCAGAAATCATCTTAGTTCGCATTGATCTTATACACGGTAAAATTCATCCTATACATAAGCAAATCAATGTCAACAATCCAAAAACAGGAATTAATATTTTCAAAAGAAAATGCCACCAAGGACCAGACATTAACCAAGTTATCCAGCCTTGTAGTGCATCTACTCCTGTCGTATTCCCGCAAGTAAACAACTGAATGTAACAGTCAAAAAGAATAATCAACATACTCAAGAATCATATGTTACTACAATACAACTGTATATAGACATAGACATTCAAACACATCAGTTTGTCCATGTGGCTCTCAGCTAACTTCAAAGCTGTAGCCTGGTTAACACCCTTCTTTATGACTCCTATCAACCCCCAAATTTTCTCACTGTGGGCATCCTGTGGGGGTTAGAGTCAAGTGGTGAATTATCTGCATTTACAACTCTTCTCCTGTCCTGTTGTCACCACAGGAAAAGCTTTATAAAGGAAATTGGATCAAGGTGTTTTGATCTTCGTGGCTCACAATCTCAACAAGCTTAGAGAAGTGTTCATGTAACTCAGTTCATGTAAATGTAGACAAAAGGCTTCTCTGTT
Organism: Pelmatolapia mariae; assembly: GCF_036321145.2. Taxonomy (NCBI): domain Eukaryota; kingdom Metazoa; phylum Chordata; class Actinopteri; order Cichliformes; family Cichlidae; genus Pelmatolapia; species Pelmatolapia mariae. Next base: position 30,417,476 of record NC_086228.1, on the reverse strand, counting down.
TGCATCCTTCTTGCAGAGGACACAAAGAATAGGTGATGTTGTACAAATTCCATGATAAATCTCCAACTTGGACTAATCCATTGGCCTTCATACACATAGGCAACTGGCCTATGTCCAGTTCGTTTAGCTGTTCAATGTCCTGCAGCAAGTCAGATACTTTGAGTCAGACTAGCAGGTCTGTCGTATCAGAGCAGTTCACCGTCCCAGCTACTGGTAAATCAACCGTTCATTCAGGTTCAGAAGTTGAAAAGTTGGCAGTGTTCCAAGTACGTTTACTCCTGGATGTGTTGCCAAGGCAACCAAACAAACTGTCTCGCTCTCAGTGATGCTACATGGCCACAGTCCAGAAGAATGTGTAGCCAGTGGCATCACAAGCATAGCCATTGGTCTCGTTCTTTATGTGAGCGGTTGTGTTCACAAACTGCCATCAGTAGTTAGTTGAAAACCCCATGCGGGTACTGGGTGTGATTTGCTCTGTCCAAGTGCGCTCCTGTCATCCCACTCTGGGTCCACAGGCACAAGAAGGCGAACAGCACATTCCCAGCCAGTCTAAGTTGGGTTCAGGATCCGTTGGTTTCTTCACCAGGATTGAGATGAGAGGTCCTAGAGATATACTCCCCCCTTTGTACCGCTGGCCTTTTCACCATCACCCAGAGTCGGCCAGGAAGTGTGTTACCTTCTTGCAGTGCGCTTGATGTATATCCAAGTGTTCTTTCAGCGATCTTCACTGCTGTGGTCGTCGTCAGCAGCATCCGATATGGACCTTCCCACCGTGGACTGGACCCGCACTTCCTCTCCATGGCCTTGTCAACATCCAATCTCCAGACTTCAGACTCTGCTCCTGCGGAGAAACAGAATCATCTGGCAGATCATTTGTTCTCAAGACTTCTTTACTTTTAAACATTTTAAGCATCTAATCTGCCAATATGCTCTCTCTTCTGCTCTTCTATCATCACTACAAAAGACTAGACTCTAAATGCCCTAACATATATAATCTCAACGAGTCAGACCATTCTCTGTTGGAGTAATCCTCATGTACATTCATATACATCTTAACTAATTCTATACCGTTTAACCATGTCCTACGTCTCTTCCTAAGTCTTAGTTTTACTGTTCCATTAGGTCTCTCTATCAACCCTGCACTTTGTGGGTGATATAAACAATGATGTTTTTAGTGTTATCCCTAGATGTTGTGCCATTAATCTAATCACTTCATTTACAAATGTGAACTATTATCACTAAACAATACTCATAGTTATTACAACTGGACAGCCCTATAGTCCATGTGAAGAACTTGAAATGGGTGACAGGGTCTGGGGAATTTCCCTCTCTTAGGTCTCAAATTACCCCGAGAATTGTGCTTAATCATATCATACATGACCTACAAAAAAGTTTTTTTAAGGGTATTTAATCTTAAAGTATAAACTACTCATTATCTCCCTCCTGTTGCGACATGGCAAAGCCCATGGCGCAAAATAGCAGCAGTTTTATACAAATTCTAAGGCAGTATTGGTTTATCACACAGATAACAAACACCATCCTGCAAACTCGCTCCTTCTTTAAATCACAACTGTTTCCCTGCAGTAGGTGAGTGGCCCTGCATGTCTACCAGTGCATCCCACATAATAGCCAACGTCTGCTGGCATTGCACTGCTAAAACGTTAACAACATGTTCTCCTAAAGTTGCCTCTTTCGCGATCTTATGTGCAAAAGCATTCTCTAATGCAACCGGATCTTTCCCTCACATGTGTGCTACACATTTACAAATAGCAATTCTACTGGGTGAGAACTCTGGCTCCAGCAGATTTTGCAAGAGTTTGGCGTGTTCTACAGGTTTCCCTGTAGAGGCTGTCACACCTCGTCTCACCCACTGTACTACAAAGAAATGTAATGTAGCAAATGCATACTGGCTATCAGTGTATATTGTCACATCTTATTTCTCTACAGCTTTACACGCTTCCATTAAAGCCAGCATCTCTGCTGCTCAAGCAGACATTGAACATGTTAGTTGTGCTGCACAGATAATCTTCTACAGTAAAACCTATTTTAGTCTGTCCCTCTACTGTTGCAAAACTCAAACCATCAACAAACCAAACCTTTCCCTCACCAAGTGGCACAGCTATCAAGTCATCCCTCGGCTTACACTCCTTCTCTACTGTTCTCTACACTTATAAGAAGTGCCCTCTTCTGTTGTTGGCAAAAAGGTTTGACTGATTCAGAATTGTGCATCACTTTATGGTTATGTATGGTTGTGAGAGTAACAGTAACATTAAAGACAAGCGTCTTGTAGGTGACAGAAATGTAATTTTAGTCTGCAGTAGAAGATATCTACCTCGTGTAGAACTAACAATGTCAAAAAGTGAAAAACTATATCCTGAAACATTGTACAGCTTAAGCTGCTGCACATACTGATCTCACGCATGGAGATAAAGCACAAGCAACTAGAGCTAATCTGTTAGGATAGTAAGTTACTGGCTTCACTTGTGGAAAAAGTGCTGTTAGTTATTTCACAGTCACCTGGCATTTGTGCTGTTCACAGAACCACAAGTCCATCGCTGGACCTCCTCTGCGCTGTCACTTTTTAGAGCCTGGCACGCTCCCTCAGGTTCTCATGATTCAACGTTGCTGAAGATTTTAAAGGCAGAGCACGTTGTACACCTTAGTTGTCTTCCTCAACGTCAACGTTGAAAGTCTTTCAGCTTATTTAAGATTTTGCTGTGCAGAGTCTCCTCATGATGATCTCCTGGAAGCCCAGTAGCACAGCTCTCTGTGCTGAAGGTGATCTCTGATCCTCCTGAAGCCTCTCTCCTCGCCTCAGCTTCCATCTTGTGGACGATCTCCTCAGTCACTCCTTCTCGTCATAGCACCTCACGACATCTGCAAATTAAAATGACACTCCTCTCGCCACATGGCTTCCGCCATGTGTCAACTCCGAATGAGACATGTACAAGAATGTTGCACAGTCTCCCTAAAACAATCTCCAGGGTTTCCCACTTGGAGCAGCCATACTCCAACCTGTAACCCTGTGTAAAAACATTAGTCGGCAGTTACATGTTTAGCCTATTTAACTCCCAGCTCCACCTGGAGCCTGTATCCTGGAAGACAACGTCTGTTAAATCAAACTTCACATTTTCAACCAACTATAGATCATGAGAGTGATAAAGTATTCAGCGTAAAAGACAAGTATCATGTGCAGATTTTCTCCAATCATCAAATCACTATTATTGCCATAATTTGTCCCAAAACATGAATCATCCCAATTTATTCCACAATTTAATCTGTGACTTTCCTTAAGGTTTGTCACTCCACTCATTTTTATCACTGTGAGCTCAATAGTGGCCAGCTAATGAGCCCCATGTTCAACTATTCTGTAACCACTGCACATTTGTTTAATTGTCACTTGTCTGTCTGTGCTGAATCCTTTACAAGCACTCTTAAAGAAAAACAAACATTAGCACACTGTTCATCCTGGTGGTCAGGCGTCGGCCATCCAGATTCCAGAGATGCTGTAAAAAGAGGTAACATTGGTTTCAAACACAGTGTCACACTGTATTCACTTCTTCCCTGTAATTTCCAACATTTTCTCCACAACACAGTGTAAATAAATCACCAACACACAGCCTGTAACCACAGTTTTCTTCACACAAAATCTCAGTAATCCTGTGATAAAAAAACATTAAGTTGTGTCCTGTTATAAATCACATGATCGAATCACATGATTAACCATCTGCTGTAAAAAGAAAGGTAAATGTTAGCGCTGCGCATTTGTATACACTCTTTCTCACAGTAATCTCTGTGAGCAACACAAAGTAGTAAATAACACACCCATGGTAAATTCACAGACACAGAAAATTTTAAACTAAAAGGTTAAATTTGCAGAGTTCACATAGTCATGTGACCCAAATTTCCTCCTGTGGTCTCCTGCTCCTGCAACAGAAGACACAGAGATACATCCACACCCTTGTCAGGAGGGGGTTAACTTCACACAATGGTGTTAAGTTGGTCAGTCTTGTCAGCTTTTGTCAGTCAGTTTTTCCACTCATTTTTTATTTGCTGACAGTAGAACCTCTCGTGACGCAATAAGTTTCTACTGCCAGCAATGACATCATTTCAAAAGAAAAAGAAAAACTTTAGAATCGGATTACGTCGCTGAATCCTTTTGGCAGGGACTTGTGTTCTGATTGTCCCAAATAAGTGGCTTTCTCCCAAGCCCATTTTAATTTTTGGAGAAACTCACTTGCAACAGTTTTCTCGACGACGAGTCGTATAGCTCTTCTGTTCTAATCGCGCATCTCTGCTCAAACAGAGATCATCAAACGAAACTTTCAGTGCACCATGAAAGTAACAAAATAAAAAGAAAGGAAAGAAAATAAAGGAAAGCAAAGGAATGAAAATAAAGGAAAGCAAAGGAAAGAAAGGCCTTGTTAAGTCATGACACATGTTCTTCATGCCAGGGGGATAAATCGTAACAACCCATTTGGCAGGCTCAACTTAGTAACAAAAGACAAATCAACAGCTAGATCAATCTCAAACATTCATCCAATCAGCCACACACAACATACAGCATAACTCTGTTGTCTCATCACATAATAAGTTTCTTATCATGTAACCAAATGTGTGCCATGGTAAAACTTCTTCACACACCAGAAACTCACAATCAGCTCACTCATTTAAGACCCCTCATCAGCATTCTGTTTACCTCTATGATGCGGTCATCTGTCCTCCTATAATATTCAGTCCACTAGTCTATGTATCACTTTCATCTTACTAGTGGCTTGGACAAGATGACAAACAGAATCTCATGCTTAAGATGCTGTCTGGTCTTCATGAGTATCATTTATTGTGTATGCATATAGGGTTAATATAGTTAATGCATTGTCTGTATGTTTTTGTGTTCCTCTCTCATCACATTTTCATTATTCTCATCACTGCTCAAAACAACACACATCTCTCTCTCTCTCTCTCTTTTTTAAAATCTCCTTCTCTCCAAAACAGAAAGAAGCATTACAGCTGTTTCAGGCTGAGAAACACCAAACACTCTTCGTGCTATAATTCACCAACACAACTATGTTATTTCTTTGTCCGCTGGGCAGGTGACCTGCAGAATCACGTCTGCCCCAGCTGGATACCTTTTCACACACACCGTGACGTCAGACACGCTCACACTCACTTCTGCTTAGAGCACAATTTCACTTCATTCATCAACAAACCACACACCACGTGCTGCCCAATAAAAAACTTCGCAGTGTATTTCATCCTCAGGTTTCATAACTACTGCTTATAATATTGCTCTTTTAACATTCTGTGCTTCTCTCCTCTTCTGAGCCTGCTCCAGCCACAACTTAGCAACTGCTAACTGCAATTCCTTCCTCCGCTTCGCTTTCCCTGTTTTACCTGCCGCACTTACAGTTATTCTTTCTACAAGCATTTTACATTGAACTTCCACTAATGTCCCTTCAAATCCATATTTCTTACGCCAACAAACTACAAAATACGTGCTGCCCGGTGAAAATTTCTCCATAAATTTTACATCCCCTTCTAAGGCAGCCTTACACATTTTATTCTCACACAAGACAACAATCAGCCACACTCACGCAGACCACGTCTGGCCCGCACACACACACATAGGCCTATCGCTTGCGTCTACACGCACAGCTAGCGCTCTCTGTTGAAAACTCTCACACGCCCCATATGGCGGAGAATTCAACCGTCGGACACTCTCCAACGCCCCAAATGGCGGAGATTCCGAACACTCCTCACGGCGGAGCTACCGAACCTAGGTTGTCTCCACGCCCCACACGGCGGAGAAGCCTGCGTCTCTCTCACGCGGCTAGCGCGCTCCCGTTCCTGCGGTCAACGCAGGGTCACGTAGCCGCTCTCTAAGGCCTTCTATACTTACTGTTCGTGTTGTTTCCGTTCATGGGAAGAGTCTCTGTATCCCGTCAATCGCCATCCATCCCGAGGGGAGTTCAGACGCAAACTTTCCGGCCTGGAACAAAGCAAAGTACCAGGGCTTTCGTCAATCGTCCCAGACGATGGCTGCTAGCAGACTGCGGTGGCGTCCTCTCCCTCTCCTCGGTGGATGCGATGTGTTAGGATCCGGCTCGAAGGACCAAATAAATGTTGGGTCTGAACTCAGACCCCGCTGTATCCAGGACTTATTCCCATGAAAGAAAAACAAGGCAACAGTGTTCGATCGATTACTTGCGCAAGGGAGGCCTCTCATCTAATGTCCAGCATGACAAAATGACCCCGATGATAGCCTCCTCTCGCTGCCTTTTATTGACAAACTTCAAACAATAGTTTACAAACACCTCCCCTTGCAACCCCCCTTTGGTTACAAGGCACTGTATGTAAATGTATACACAAGAGTGTGTGTGTGTGTGTGTGTGTGTGTGTTAGACCTCCTGCTGACCAAAAGGGTCGTAAACTCAGGAAGCTTACATCAAAAGAAGTAAATCCTCCAGATAGGATGTATCTGCAATAAAACATTACAGCCCCCTACCCAGAACCCCGAGAATCTGGGGGGGAAGGGGGAATCCCTTTCATCAGAGTTGGCAAGCATAAAAATGACAAACATTTAACAATCCACTCTAACATTTACTATTGCAAAAAAACATAATTAGATTACTGTTACTTTCCCGTAAGCACGCTGCGTTACTCTGTTACTATTTGTGAGAGTGTCTCATGGCAGTGACGTACGAGCGTGCGACGTCTGTACACTGATAAAAGCTATTTTGGAGAGAGGTATATATAATCTATGCAAATCATAGAAAATTTACTCTATTATTGCACTCAGCCAAGGAATTATAAAGTAATGGGTTAATTATACCCTTTTCTTAAGAGTAACAACATTACATTAAAAAATGCAGTAAAATATACCCCCAAACCGTGAGTCTTATGTTCCTAATTGCGCATGCGCCAGACCGCGCTTTTTGACTGAGCGGGACTGCAAGCAAATTCTGGGTCCTTTCTTCAGCTTCCATCGAACCCGATCGGACCACAGAAGTGAAGGTAAGCTATTTATATAGGGTGAATAATATATAATAGCGCATGCAAATGGTAATTTTTGAAGTGATGAGCTATTACACTTTACTTGTATTGCTTAGGTCTGTGTAATGCACCATTACTTGAAATGAAACTTTGAATTCAATTCAATTCAATTCAATTTTATTTATATAGCGCCAAATCACAACAAAAGTCGCCTCAAGGCGCTTTATATTGTACAGTAGATAGCACAATAATAAATACAGAGAAAAACCCAACAATCATACGACCCCCTATGAGCAAGCACTTTGGCGACAGTGGGAAGGAAAAACTCCCTTTTAACAGGAAGAAACCTCCGGCAGAACCAGGCTCAGGGAGGGGCGGCCATCTGCTGCGACCGGTTGGGGTGAGAGAAGGAAACCAGGACAAAGACATGCTGTGGAAGAGAGACAGAGATTAATAACAGATATGATTTGATGCAGAGAGGTCTATTAACACATGAATCTGTTGCTGTCTGTTAACCGTCTAGACAACTGCCGGTAAGTTGCAATGAAATGTGTTCGTGGTGCGCTTTTTATCAGTCAGCATGCATGACCAGTCCCGGACTGGTAATCGGAACACTGTGGTCGTGTCCAAATTCATGGGCTGAATCCTCCTGAGGATCCGGCCTTCGCGAGCTATGTGGGCCGGGTCCTCAGAAGGTCGGGTAGGCCGGATGTAAACCTACGTTTAACCTGAGTAGCGAAAGACAGCGGTTATCTGAAAATGATGTGCCGGGAGTTGTGCCGTTCTTGGCGGCTCTAGTGACCCTCGAGCTCTCGGCTAGCTATCGAGCTGGTGGGTAACAGACGTCTCCGAAAAAGTCGAAGCACTTTTGCAAATATGCGATATTTTGATAAACCGAGCAGATATTTGAAGTTTACACACCCACATTCTCGCCTGAAAATATGTTAAAAGTTTATTATGTGACCCAGAAAGATTAATAAGAGTAATTTTAAAACTTAGTAGCGGCTGCCCCATTGCCGGAAACTGGAGTTTGGCTGGGCCGCGCTATGAATTCTGGGATATGGTGGGCCACGAAGGACACACCGACCCATCCTTCAAATTCGGGGAAAAGGAGGACGCATTGGTCGGCCTTCGGCGCGTCGCTGTGACGTAATCGGTCTACAAATACGTCCCCGGGAGGGTGCAGCCCATGAATTTGGACACCCCCAATAATTACAATTGTGGTTTTTGCAAACTACTTTCCTGCCTTGATGGAAAAGAAAATGGACGTCAGACGAATTTTTTTTTTTTTTGAGAAATGAGAGCGGCAATCCTTAAGTTGTGGTGGCTCTGCTTCTGGGTCAACACATAAAGCAGGTAAACAAACTTAAATCCTGTATGTCTTTGAAATTCTATGAACACTGGGCAGATCATTCCCAACAGTTGTGTTTTAAAACTCTTAAAAAACAGCTGTTGCATCCGTCTGCGTCTCCCCATTGATCTTCACTGTAGCTCATCATCCCGGAGAGCTCACTGAAAGCTTTCTCCCAGCTGTAACTGGCGGCTTTGTTTTAGCAGCACCAGCACTTTGTGAAAAAGCTCTGAAGCATGCTTGCTTGTATTTAAAAATGTGCGCGGCAGTAGTCGCTTGTTCTGTCGTGCAGATACCGCTTTGCTCCCGTATCTGCTTCATCATCCGCTCAGCTGTTCGCACTGCGGGGAAACACTGGGACACAGCAGCATCATGAACTCCAGCTATAGGGAGATTTTTCAGCAGCAAAACAAATAAAGCCAGCGTGAAACAATCAGTAAAAAACAAAGACTGCTCTGAGAGTTTGAATTATTAACTGTATTTATTGATGTGTGGTTAAAGAGTATCTTACATATCAGTAAGTAGGGGCAGGCAGTGTTGGGAAGGTTACTTTTAAAATGTATTCCACTACAGATTACAGAATACATGCCCCAAAATGTATTCTGTAACGTATTCCGTTACGTTACTCAATGAGAGTAACGTATTCTGAATGCTTTGGATTACTTAATATATTATCGTGCTGTTTACAACTACGTGAATGTACTATTGCTGTGATTTATTACTGATACTGAAGGTCCGTGGCTCCGAACCGTAGTAAAGGGACCTCTGGCTAATACGTCGGGTTAGTGTCGGGCTGGTAGCCGAAAAATAGCTTTACTTTGTTGTCTGGGTCAACTTTGCTTGCCAGAGACAGAGAGAGGCATTGAAAGGCTGCTTCAACGGAACTTATTTTTTCCGGAGGAAAACACGAACACAGTGTACAGTCGAGTCTTAATAGCTTACTTACAAATGGGCTCGTCAGGCACTCTTCTTGGCTGCAGTGGTTATTATTATATTTACATGCTTCCAGCTCCCGTTTTTGCTCCGTGACAGCTCGGACTTTTCCTTTCTCTCCCTCCCTCGCTCACAGACACATAACGTGTATGGTAGTCCATTCTCGCTGCAGCACGGACTACACTGCCCATCAGGCTACATTCTTTAGAGCTATGCCTGTAGCATTCCGCCTTTTAGCTTAGCACAACAACAACAAAAAAGCGCTCTCTCACCCAGGAAACACGCAGAGAGAGAGAGTGTCACCCTGTAACCATGGCAACCGTAACGCTTCCGCCTGGAACAACAGAGTGTAGCTGTCAAACAAACCCAAACAGTCCTGACCCGCGACAATATGAAACAGGAAAGTACCGCCGTGTAATCCATTTATTTCAACAAAGTAACTGTATTCTGAATACCACCTTTTTAAACGGTAACTGTAACGGAATACAGTTACTCATATTTTGTATTCTAAATACGTAACGGCGGTACATGTATTCCGTTACTCCCCAACACTGGGGGCAGGTCCCGCCTTCCTCACCTCTGATTGGATAGAAAGTCTCTCCTACTTACTGATGATTAAGATACTCGCTCACGGGGCGGGACAAGTATGTCTGAGAGAGGGAGGGCGTCTCATGAGACCATCAGTGTTGCCAACGGTCTCTGACAGAAAGTAGCTGAAGTTCCTCAGGGTGTCATACCAAAATAAAAGCAGGGGGGTAAAGCTCCCAGCCTGAAATGCTTTCCCAGTCCACTGTTTGTTTTAAGTTTAAAAATTAGTCAATGCTAGCTTTTTCTAAAATATTGAAATGGCAGATGTTAAAAAATAAAGTAATAAAGTAAAGTACTACTGTATCCCACTAGTATGTGTGAAAATACCCACTGTTGCTGCACCTAAGTTTTGTTTTTTTTTTGGAATTGTGGGATCAAGTAAAATATTTTTGAATTGATTTTATATTATACTGGGTAGTGTTAGAACGTCAGTGCTTAATAATTGTTTTCATAATCATACGTCCCCAATTATTCAGCGGGCCACATATAGAAACCTGGTTCTTTTAAACACCTGGGGTCCAAATTAATTTTGAATATTATATGTCTGGGCTATAATTGGGAGAAATACGGCATGTTCTGTGAAGCATATTACATCTATGAATATGATCTATGAAGCTAATTCCATGAAGCATGAATATTAATCTATGCAATTGCAATGCCTTTATTTTAGTGAGGTAAGTACACAATCTGTTATTTCTGCATAACAGACCCTTGTTAAGTATAACAGACAGACAGACTTCTCAGATAAGAGGAGCAAAGAAAAACTGAAGAAGAATATTCACCTTATGTTTAATTTCTACCTTCATTAAAGAGACTCAGAAATTTTGAGGTTAGATAAATAACTTGTAACCAGGTACATGTCTTTTGTGTAATGTATTTTCTTATTTTTGTTGCATGAAGAATCTGTGTATGTGGACGCTCACTATTTGCCCTCTTTTTCAGGTCCTCATGTGTGTCCTTTACAAGCAGAGACTCACTGATAGACGACTCTGTTACCAGGTCTAGGGCTGACACACCCACCCACGTCCCCACCCCCAGTGTATCCTTTACAGGTATGCAAGTTTCTAAATGACATAAATCACATTGACCTTGAAAATGTGGTTAATCTTAACCAAAGTCCTCAGTTATGTGAAAATGAATTGGAAATGCAAGTTGTGCAACTTCACAACCACAAAAAGATTAGACCTGCTGAAACACATCAGGCTAATACATGGGCATTTTGGTCGAGTCCACTCCATACCCTGCCTTCATGCAGATTGCCCTTGCACTGTCAAGACATGGGGTGCATTAAAGACACATTTGTCAAGGCATCATTCACAGTCATCCCAGCCAGGCAACATCCTTTCGTTCACATGCATTGTCTGTAATTCATACTCTTTTGACAATGAGAGGCAGTTTTTTGAACATCTTGGTGGCCATCTAAAAAAGTTTGAAACTGTGCCATGTGTTTTTGAGGATTGTGATTATAAGGTTAACAAATATACAACATTCCACAGCCACAAGAGTAGAAAACACAACCCACATTCCTTGGAAGATTTCGAGACTAATGTTCTTCATCAATACCAAAAGAACCCGGACGAAGAATGTGACATTGTTGACGATGACAATGAATGTGGCTCAGTCCTTGAGGAGGATGAGGACTTAAACAAAATTATTACTAAGAAAGTGGGGCTACTCCTCCTGAAAATGGAGAGCATCTTCAATGTCTCCAATTCATGCATTGACGAACTAGTAGAGGAACTTCATTTCCTTACAGCATCTGCATCTGGTCCCGTCATTAAAGAAATAATTCTGAGCACTTTGAGAAAACATGGCTGTACATTGGAAGACTCAGTGATTTCAGAACTGGTCAAAGACCTTTGCCGGCTAAGCCCTGTCTGTGCTGATTTCAGAGTGGAAGGGCCTTTAAGCAGTCAGTTCAGGAGAGGTCAATTTAGAAAGGAGCATCTCTCATTGACTGAACCTGTTGAGTACATACTTGATAGTACAGATAATAAAACATTTCAGTATATACCAATCCTCCCATTATTATCTCAACTTGTGGACAACAGACACATTCAAAACACAATATTACAAAACAAAAGGCCATCTGATGTCTCTTCTGAATACAAATCATTTAATGATGGATCTTTGCTAAGAGAAAACAGCTTTTTATGTGAAGACGAACTTAAACTCCCACTCATCTTTTATATAGATGACTTTGAGATATGCAACCCTCTGGGAACATCCCCCAAGAATTGGGGTGTTTGCAGACATACCTGCCACATTGAGATCTACACTGACTTCCATTTACTTAACCATTTTATGCAAGGCAAATGATGTCAACCAGTTTGGCTATGCAAAAGTTTTGGACCCACTGCTCAAAGATTTGAAGTCCTTTGAAGATAATGGTATTTTTGTTTCAAGTCTGGGCAAAGTGGTCAAGGGCACTGTACTTGCTGTAGTCGCTGACAATCTTGGCGCTCACTCAATAGGCGGGTTTGTTGAAAGCTTTTCAGCTTCACATTTCTGTCGCTTTTGCATTGGCGAAAGGTCACAGATCCAGGAGCATGAAGTAGGAGAAGGACTGTTTCCTCTACGGACTAAGTCCAACTATGCCATCCATGTCAAAGCAGCACTGTCTGATCCTGCAGAAGCTCACCACTGTGGAGTTAAAAGACAGTGTCCAATCTCAGACAGACTCAGTCACTTTCATGCTACATCAGGTTATCCCCCAGATGCTTTGCATGATTTGCTTGAAGGGATTGTACCTGTGGAAATATCACTCTGTCTTGATGTGTTAATCAGGAAGAAATACATATCTCTTGAGCAGCTCAACCATTCCATCCGTTGCTTTCCTTACAAATGGAGTGACAAAACAAACTGTCCACAACCCATTGCCCCATATTTCACAGCACGAAAGAGTGTAGGAGGTAATGCACACGAAAACTGGTGTTTGTTGAGAATGATACCACTCATGATTGGTGACAAAGTACCAGAAGATGAGCCTGCTTGGGAGGTTTTGATGACCCTGAAAGATGTTGTTGAGCTTGTCATGGCTCCTCTCCACACAGATCACACAATAGGATACATGCAAAGTAAGATCTCAGAACACCGTTACAGATATTTAGAAGTGTTCCCAGAGGAGAAACTGAGACCAAAACATCACTTTCTCGAGCACTATCCTTTGCTTACAACTGTTTACGGGCCACTTGTACATTTCTGGACTATGCGATTTGAAGCCAAACATCGATTCTTTAAAAGGATTGTGAGGCAGACTGGGTGTTTTAGAAACATCCTCATGACAATGGCGAGAAAACACCAATCGATGATTGCGTATCATACCCACAATTACAACCACCAAAGGCCAGCACTGTCGGTGTCCCAGAAGACTCAAGTGGCAGTCGATGTTCTAAAAGACAGCATTAAGGAGTCCTTTGCAAGGAAGTTCCCCAGGGAAAACTTTGTGAACATGACAAATAAAGCAACCATTTTAGGCACAGACTATAATATTGGCATGATGCTGCCGTTTGGCTCAACAGGAGGCCTACCTGACTTTGCAGAAATCCATCAAATAATCATTGTGCACAGAACTCCTGTCTTTGTTCTGAAGTTGCTTAGAGGCTGGTACTGTGAACACCTGAGGAGTTTCAAAGTAGAGCCCACAGGAGAGACAGAAATCCTTAAACATTCTGAACTGAAAGAAACATACCCCATGGCTGCATACAATACAGCAGATGGCCGTATGGTGTCCCTTAAACACTTCATTTGCACATCAGAGTAAGTGTAATGGGTTGATTATTTCTGTTATATCAAATGTTTGTGCACTTATTGAAATTATTGAAAAAAAATATTATTTTACCAACAACTATATGGGCAGGTGTCCTGTCTTATTTGTTTATTGTAATGTTTATTTAACAGGAACAATACATATAACATTGAAAAAGAAAATGGAAACATGTGATGCATACTTAACTCTCCTCTATTCTTCTTCCCTTATCTCCCTCTTCTTAAAATGACAATCAAAAAAATTATTTATTCAAAATTCTACTGAACTAAATCTCTGCTTTTATTTCTCTGACAGAAGACAATGAAGAAAATATATGCATGTAAGCTTATCAACTATTAATAACCTGTCTCAATTTCTTTTCTTTCTCTGTCTCTACAGCTGAGGAAACACAAACCAAACAACAATGGCAGTCCAGTTAAGAGTCATTTTAGAAGAACACAGCATTCAAAAGTTGACACTTCCAACAGGAATTCCTAATACAGTGGAAGATCTTGTTTCCATAATTACTGAAACTTTCCAGTTGCATGGGGAATTTGGACTGCTATACCAAGACAAAGACTTTGACAATCAGTTTTTCAGTGTCATCTCGACTGCTGACTTGTATGACAAGGCCACTGTTAAAGTGATTCTTAAAGAGCCAGTAATCACCCTTGACTTACAACCAGTATGTGAATCAGGATCATCGTCTATATTGAACTCTTTGACTTCAGTGAGCACCCATCCTGCAAGTACTACTGAAACGGACATCTGCCCTGCCCATCATGATGCATCCTCACAGGTGTCCGACTGCGCATCGTCAAGTTCCAGTGACACCATCATTCTCCCTGATTCATTTCGCCCTGCTGCGTGGCCAGTGCCATTTCAAGTACCGGAGTTTTCCCGAGACATACAACTAATCCTCACTGAAGCAAACAACTCATATCGCAACACTGGAAGACCTTTCATGGATGCCAGTGTTAAATCAGCAATAATGCAAGACCTTGCAAAAGTAATTTTTTTGTACACTGCTTACCCAACCAATCAGCAGATCCTCTCAGTGGCTGAAGCCTTGGTTTCAAAGTTTCCGTGTCTTAAAGAGCCAGGATCATTTGCCGGCTTATATGGCTGGCAGCAGCGCATAAAAAACAAGATGCACAATTACCGTGCCAAGCTAAGATCTCGAAAATTTTCTTACCCGGAAATTGTAATTAATGCCTTAAAAAGGAAGCATCCAGCTGATGCAGTGCCATCAAAGAATGTAAAAAAGCCAAAAAAAGCAGAGGTTAATTATCTCCCTCCGCATCCTACTGGAGAAACCCAAGAGACACTGGAGAAAGAGAGGCTTGAATTAATTTATGAAATAACAAAGAGAAACAACGCAAAGATAATTGCAGATAAAATGAATAAAACGTTCTCTAGCCGAAGACTTGAAGTGGTCAGCCTCTGCCCCTCTGTGGGTGAGTTAAAAGAAAGGTGGCCAGCATTATTCACTGAGGCTCAGGTGAGTATGTGTGATAACTTTTCCTTCCCACCAAAAAACATTCATGTTATAACTATGAGATCTGGTCTGTCATTTGAAATGTCTTTTTTTTTTGTCCCCTTACTTCTTAGATCATCGAAGAGTTCAGACGCATCACCACAGTTTCTTTGGTGGAGACATTCATGCTGAAACTTGATGAGTACACACCAGGTCTTTTGCAGCTTATGTGTGCCAAAGGAGGAGCTGCTGGTTCCAAGATGAGACCTTTGCTGGACACTTTGAATGACGTATGTTATTTGACTTTTTTCACAAATATGTAATTATGGAGGGCTGCAGTGGGTAGCAAGAAGGTCCTGGGTTCAAGTCCTGGCCCAGGGTCTTTATGCATGGAGTTTGCATGTTCTCCCTGTGCATGTGTGGGTTCCTCCCGGGTACTCCGGCTTCCTCCCACAGTCAGAAAACATGACTGTTAGGTCAATTGGTCTAAATTGTCCTTAGGTTTGAGTGTGTGCGTGCATGGTTGTTTATCCTGTCTGTCTCTGTGTTGCCTTGTGATTGACTGTCCAGGGTGTACCCAGCCTCTCACCTGTTGAAAGCTGGAGAGAGGCATCAGCCATGTTTTTGTTTTTAAGTAATTCAGTCTTAATGTACGTAAATCACTCGACTTAGTCTTTAAACTAAATTGTATCTCCCTACAGACACAGAGCATTGAGAAGAAAAGGGATGTTGTTATCTGCTGCCTCATTAGCTACCTCGGGGAAAGACAAGAAGATCTTTTTCATGACTGCCAGGTATGTCATATTGATAACAGATTACTTATTAACTCAAGAGATCCTAATGTTCTTCTCGCCTGTCCTCTCCTATCCCCTGTTCTCCGCTTCTCCATTCATCTTCTGTCCGCTCCCCTCTTTAGATCAACTGAAATATATTGAAAAAGCATCTTAAATAAAATAAAACATGTGTATGCTTTTTGTTTCTTTCTTTTTAACACGTAGGAATGTGAGGATTACACAGACAATATGATGAAGGTGATCGTGATCCACAACATCATGGCTGAGGAGGATCCATCAGATGTGTCCATTGTGACTGAGGGGAAACCAAGTGATGGAGGGATGTGGAAGCCGAACAAAGGCATGTGTACTGCTGATGGGACTGATGTATGCCCTCAACCTCGAATATCCGAAGGAGCTGAAGAACACATTTGACACTTTTCAAAAACTATTTTTGGAACTTGACTGGGCGAAACTACTGAACAAGGTCCACGGCCTCAAAAATAAGCTTATGCAATGCACACACATTTCCCCTCTTGTTCCCAGAGGATCTTTTGTCCAGACATAGCTTGATGGAGCTGTAATTTTTCTTCTGACAGCAAGCACAGAAACTATTGAATGTTGGTGTTAGTGTTCTGTTCTATCTATACATATGTTTGATAACGTACATGCACAGAAACAACCTTGTAGAGTTTCTGTGCTTTTGGCTTTTAAAATGGACTAAGTGGCCTTTGAAAGTGTTGTCTGCATTAGCTGTTGTGTTGCACTTTATTCTGTGTTTTTATGGAATAAAAACATTGAGATGATGAACCATTTGAATATCTTTTTTGGGGGGGTACATTTTACCTTATATGAATAGGTAATGTTTATTAACTGATAATAATTAAATTTTATTAGTAATTATCAGGTATTACCAACTAGCAAACAAGAGATAAGTTTACCTAATTTCAATGAGTAAGTAGCTGTTGAATGTATACATAAATATGGGGTAAATTTTACCCAATTTAATTAAGTATTTCATAGCTTTTTATTGAAGCTATTTTATACACAATATATTGAACTAAATCTACCACAAAAAAGCCTATGCAAATAGTTACCTCAGATTTATTGGGTAAATTCTATAGATGACTTCTTACAGTGTAGCAGCCGCAGACGTGTGCAGATCAACAATGGATAATATGGAGTGCAGCAGAGAGTACGACCATGCAGCGTTTAAAGCGTGGAAGTAATCACATTACTTTGAGTTTGATTCTGTAGAAAGTGAAACATTAGCGTCCGCTGTACACTCTGCGTGGGAAGAAAACTTCTTTTTATTTGTTTTTGTTTTTAATGTCTCTGTAAAGCACTTTGAATCACCTTGTTGTTGAATTGTGCTATATAAATAAACTTGCCTTGCCTTGCCTTGCCTTCTAAATCTGAGCGAGCAGCGAGCACGCTGCCACGGGAATGTGACATTCACAGAGAAACCCCCGGATCCCCCCACTGACATGACCGCTGTGGGCAAACCTCCACCCGCCCCACTCCTGCTAAACAGGTGACAATAGATATAAGAGAGACAGGACTCAGAGCTGCTGAGTCTTTGATTTTATTTACTTTCTGCTGTGTTTTACTTGCATCTATTTGAAAGAGTGTAAACACAAAACATTATTTTATTTAAAATTCTGGAATATGCAGGAAATAGGTTTAAATGTTAAACACATTTCTTCAACTCAAGGACTGTTGCATATAATTTAATTTTTGCTTGATGCATAAAGTTAAAAGATTCAAACTAATAAAACAAGTTTTAAAAAGAGGCTTTCCATTTGATTACATTTTATATAATGATTATGCAGAAAAAATAGAACTGGGCTGAAAGGTCTGTTGCTTTATTACATATTCAGGTTCTGTATCATGTTTTTAAAAAGTAACTAATTACTTTTGAAAATAAGTAATCAGTAAAATAACTGGATTACTTTCTTGGAGAAGTAAACAGTAATTAGTAACTAATTACTATTTTCAAGTAACTTGACCAACACTGATCAGATGACTTCAGAAATACATACAGTATAGTACTTGTCAAGAAATAAAGTGATTACACTTTCTTGTGCATTATCTTCAGAAGAGGCTTCCTTCTGGGACGACAGCCATGTGATGCAGTGTGTAGCGTATGGTCTGAGCACTGACAGGCTGACCCTCCACACCTCCAACCTCTGCAGCAATGCTGGCAGCATGTAGGAGAGGGCCCCAAATGAAATTCTGCTTAAGGCCCCCCAACACCTTGGCTTAAGTCTGTGTGACGTGTAACAATGAGCATTTATGAACTGACAGAGATGGAAGTCTGCCCACATACCTCCTGGCTGCAGGCCACTAGCACTAACAATGACACCCATCTGTTACACTATCCCACTTGAAATCCATTTAGTTTGGTTAGCATTCAGCACTGTCCACTTTCAATACTCTGCCTCTGCATCTGTGCAAGTGCTTTAAATGATCTACCCTTCATTATTCAGTGTAGCTCCTCATTTCTGTGCTTGGACAATGGGTCACTGAATGCAGCTAGATTGTAATACAATTTCAAACTGTTTCCAAGTAAGCTCCAAGCACATAAACAGGCATAAACACATGCATGTTGATGTGGACAGCCAGCAGTCCCCTGCAGTTTCATAGATCAATACTGTTTAAAGTGTTGCTTTGTACTGGCAGGAGTGCAGTCAAAGTGTGCTCTAAAATGCCAAGGGCCTAATTAAGGATTACTCTGGATAAAGTCCTTTGGTTTAAATAGACAGAATATGAGCACCATGAGGTCTCCCCAACAAAATGACTCCCGTGTGGACATTTAGCTAGCTGGGATTCAAGAAGTGCAGTTTCACTTGCACTTCCTTCTCCCTAAGACACAACACAGGTCAGCACACAGAACTCAAAATTATTATACAAATCAAACTTTTTTAAATTAGAGCGGATGTGACATTAATTTGCATCATGGTTAATAATCAATTATACATTAAAAAATGTTCAATAAAAATGTTATGTTAATACAATCTCTATTTCTAACATGTTTATTATTAACCAAGTAGCTGAGTGTTGCAGTTGTTAATACTGTTACCTCACATCAAAGAGCGTCTTGGGTTGAGACCACCAGCCAGCTTTATCATGTGTAGTCTCCATGCTTTCCCCATTCCCTTCCCTTCTCCCCCAGTCTAGAGAGGTGGAACTAATTGGTGATTCAAAATTGTAGGCATGAATGATTTTACATCTCTTACGTCCCGGTCTAGGGATACAGGAGCGCAGCATAAGGGTTAAAAGGAAAGTAACCCTGCCCTCGTCCCCAAAGCCATACCCAGAAACCAATTTACAGGTTGAGGTGGTTTTATTTCTACCAAAAACTGAAAGCTTTAACTCCGAGGTGAACAAAGGCAAAACCAACAAACAAAACAAGATATTCCAAAAACAGAGGTGCTACCTAAACCCTGTGTGAAACAAAAACCAAACAAAAGAAAAGCACTATCCCCAACTCCCTGATTGAATAAACAAGAGAAAAAGTACAGAAACTAATAAGGCAGTTCACTCCTCCTGCATCAGTGCTTATTTACGAGTAAAAGAGTATCTACACACTATATACAAAACTTAATGATTCTCTGAAGTCGCACACACAGATTTATCACAGATGGTTTGGAGGCCAAGGACGGGTCTGCTGCTGTTGCTGTCAGCTGCTGCCACTGGACAATTGCTGGAGACGGTTTTTAAAACAGCTACTTGATGATGGAACCAATCAGCAGCTGCCAGGTCTCCAATCAGGAAGGACCTGCAGAGACTCTTAAAGACACAGGACACACGAAACAAAATCCAGCCACCGTCATCCAAAACATGGCCAGGGCCGTCACAACATCTTTGTCCCTTTGACATGATGTGCCTGTCACAAGGTGGAATTGTTTTAATGTTGTAACCTGGTGTTTTTAATCATTTTGCATGGGATGCTGTGTTTTAGCATTTTTAATCTTTTATAATGTTAAGTATTTTCTTCTTAAAATTTCATGCTTTTATTGGATTATTTGTTGACTTGTTCTGGGGAGACCCCCTCCCACTCACTAATTCAACTCACCTGAGAGGTCATGCCTACTATAGGACCGCGAGACTGACCAATCAGAGTTAGTCTTTTGGCCACCAAAATAAAATGCAGACATAAGTGTACACATTAGTTTTTGACTCTGTCACTGAACTAACACTGCCAGTCCCTCAGCATGTT
The DNA here is from genome assembly GCF_036321145.2 of Pelmatolapia mariae. Taxonomy (NCBI): domain Eukaryota; kingdom Metazoa; phylum Chordata; class Actinopteri; order Cichliformes; family Cichlidae; genus Pelmatolapia; species Pelmatolapia mariae. The sequence continues at coordinate 30,397,391 of NC_086228.1, read as the reverse complement.
TATACTCTCTGCTCATGTTGTCTTCATATTAAATTATTTTTTACATTTTAAAAAAACATATTTTAACATTGCACTCAACAGCAAACAAATCCTCCCTAACAAAAAAGTCACTTCAAGAGCCAGATTACATTATATTTCTTCACCTACCTGAGGATCAGCCTGTAAAGCCAGAGTTCCTCCTATAAAAAACAATAACTTCAGCAGCTGCACACTGTTTCTTTAGTTGATTTTCTTTAAAGAAATATCAGTATACGTATGGGTTAAGAAAAATCATCTGGTAAGGTAGAATTGTTAGCTAAAGTTGTCTAAGTAAAAGCTGAATGGTTGTTTTCCATGATGACTTTTTTTTCTTGACCAATTCACTTATGTGAAAATCAAGTCAAAATTTCAGCTAGTTAGCTAATCCACCCGGAACGCTGCACTGAGGTCTAGCAGGACAAGCACAGAGATGAGTCCACTGTCAGAGGCCATAAGAAGATCATTTGTAACCTTCACTAAAGCTGTTTCTGTGCTGTGATGAGCTCTGAAACCTGACTGAAACTCTTCAAATAAACCAGCTACTCTTTCAAGAATTTATTAGACAAAAGAGAGGTTGGAGACTGGCTTATAAATAGGTAAAATAGCAGGGTCAAGTGATGGCTTTTTAAGTAATGGTTTAACTACTGCCAGCTTGAAGGCCTGAAGTACATAACCGATTTTAAATATGACACAGTGAGTGGATACTGTGAATATAATTAGCAAGTGAATTAACACAGAGTGTGTTTTGGTAAAGCACATGAAGATTACAGTATGAAACAAACGTTATAAGTTTTTTATTACACTGGCTACAAAGAAACACCACTGTGCACTGAAAACTATTCTATTCTATTTTTATTTGTACAGCACCAAATCACAACAACAGTCGCCTCAAGACCCTTTATATTGTAAGGTACACCCTACAATAATACATACAGAGAAAATGACCCCCTATGAGCAAGAACTTTGGAAAAGAAAGGAAAGATTAACCCTCTGGGGTCGACGGATGCACCAGAACATCCAAATCACATGACCAATTTAAGCTAACAAGGCAACAAGATGCAGCCACTGCGTAATATATAACCATATCACCTTAATCATCTCCAACACCCTGGAGGACAGCAGGGAGAATCTGGATGCTCTCCAAGATTACACTGACCAGTAGGGTTGCCAACCGTCCCTTAAAAAACGGAATCGTCCCGTATTTAGAAACAAAAGTACACGTCCCGTATTGAGCTAATAAGGGACGCACTTTGTCCCGTAATACAGTGAGAATCAAAAGTAGTCTATAAATGTTAATGGAATTAACGCTTTGTTTGAAAACATAATTCCCAGCCCCTCTCCTGCTTTGTGACCAATGAGCTGACAGCACACTTATGACAATTCGAGTATGACCATTCAGATTACCGCTTATCTCATTGGTCGAGGAAAGGTCGCTTACGGAGAAAATACCGGAAGACAACAGATGACCACAACAAGAAGCATGGCCAACAGGGAAACAAACGCCGACACTGCGGTGCAAGTCTCGGATGACAGTACACCTAAAGCTGGACATACACTGTGCGATTTTTTCAGTCACGTCATTCAGCTCCTGCTCAAACTGCACGATTGACTCGCAGGGTTAAAAGTTCGTAGGTCACAATGCAGGGTCTCACACTATACCGCCCGATGCTCTGATGCGACCTGAGTGCTCACACTGTGCGTCCATAAAATGAAGGTTATAACAGAAAATCTGTCGCTAACTCTCCCTCTGTGTCTCTCACTCACACAGACACGCACACCACCACCATCAACTTTGCTAAATTGCTAATGAAAAACATTGATCAGGCAGCTGTGATTGAGCAGCGATGTAAATCCAACTATTTTCACGGTTGTTGTGGTCCTGATAATTTTGTGAGGCCACATCGAAAAGGCTCGGATGAGCTTTCCAAAGTTCTACAAGTTGTGCCTCCATCACTTGTATCCAGATCACACGCTGCACAGCCGTGCTGCTCCGTCTTTTTCACCGACGTTTACGTGTTTGTGCGTGAGCAGTGTGAGCGGCTGCGGTGACACCCTCACGAGCGATTGATGATCGGGAGCTGGTCGTGAGGTGTTAATCGCTTTTCGTTACCCCACGTATACTACACGATGCACGATGAAGGCCAAAATCGGGCTGTGGATGTTTGTTCCCCTCAGAGAAAAAAAAAAAAAGGCTGCAAAAGTGAAGGGGGGAATGGGAAAAGGAAAACACCTGGCTGGAAAAGTGCACGATAACACCTATAAAGCGCACTGCACTGTGTGCCGGCGCACTTTTTCCATAGGCATGCTTCTAATGGTGGGCACATGAAGAACATGAGGGGCGTGAAAGCTCGGGGAACCCTTAACCAATTTTTTGTCCACCAGGCCACGGCAGAAGCAGATATGGTATGTAAACACTGGTTTGATTTTTTAAACCCTCTGGTTAAGGTTAATATGGGCATGTGCAGTGAATATCAGCGCTATGTGGCCAGAAGTGTGATAATATAATTTATTTTGTGTAATAAACAACTGCAAGGATAAATGATTACAACAAATAGATGACTAATACATAAAAGTAATACATAGATGAATAATGATGATGAGTTATGATGCGTAATCATGGGAACAAGCGGGTTTACAAACGGCAGCAGCTGATTAGCATTAGCGCCCCCCGTGTGCGGCAGCCTGTTACAGCAGCTCTGCTCATTCTGAGTTTCTTTCTTTCTTATCTTTTCTCTCGTAATTTTTTATAACTAACGTATTAGTAATTAGACTCTGCAACCATGTTCTACCGTTTTGTGCTAGTTCTGGTCGTTTTTCTTAGTTTTTTTTCTACTTTTTTCACCCGTGTCTGGGGACCCAGAGCAGGGATCCTTTGTTTACAGTAAGGATCAGCTGTTAGCGCTGCGTCCCGCAGCGGTACTGCCGGCGGACAGACCTGACATTCCCAGCGAGCTGAGGAGGAAAAGACGGGGGTGTCGCCCGAGAAGGAGACGTTATCGACCATCTCTTCCTTCTGTAATTATTGGAAATGTACGTTCTTTGCACAATAAATTGGATGAGCTCACGTCGCTAACCTGGTCACAGAGGGAGTACCGGCAATGTAGCATCATGATGCTAACGGAGTCGTGGCTAACACCGCTAACTCCGGACACGAGCGTGACACTACCGGGATTCCAGCTGCTGCGGGCGGACAGGACGAGAGAGAGCGGTAAGAGGAAAGGAGGGGGACTGGCAGTGTTTGTGAATGACAGATGGTGTAACCCTGGGCACATCACTGTGAAAGAACAACTCTGCAGCAGAGACATTGAGCTGTTAGCCGTTAGCATGCGTCCGTACTACCTGCCCCGAGAATTCTCGCATGTTATCGCGATAACAGCGTATGTCCCCCCCTCGGCCAACGCGGATGCAGCCTGTGACACTCTCCACTCAGTGGTCAGCAGACTGCAAACACAATCTCCGAGAGCCCTCCTCATAATATCAGGGGACTTCAATCATGCCTCACTGGACTCCACACTGCCCACCTTCACCCAGTATGTGACCTGCCCAACCAGAGACAATAAAACACTGGACTTACTGTATGCCAATGCTGAAGAGGCATACAGTTCATCACCTCTCCCTCCACTGGGCAGATCTGATCACAACCTGGTGCACCTTGTCCCTGTGTATGAGCCCTTAGTGCGCAGGGAGCCACCAGCCACCCGCACAGTACAGAGATGGTCGGAGGAGAGCGAGGAGGCTCTTAAGGATTGTTTTGAGTCGACTGTGTGGGAGGTGATCTGTGACGACCACGGAGAGGACATCGACAGCCTTACTACATGCATTACGGACTATATTAATTTCTGTGTGGATAACACCGTACCTACCAGGACTGTACGGTGTTTCTCCAACAACAAGCCTTGGATTACCCCAGAAATTAAAGCCGTCCTCAAGCAGAAGAGGAGGGCCTTCAAATCCAAAGACAAAGAGGAGTTGAAAAGGGTGCAGAGAGAGCTGAGGGGACTGATAAGGAATGGGAAGGATAGCTACAGGCAGAAGATGGAGAACCAGCTTCAGCAAAATAACGTTGGTGAAGTCTGGAGAGGCCTCAGAACCATCTCAGGCCACAAACATCAGAACTCTCTGCCTGGGAGGGATGTGAGGTGGGCAAATGAACTGAATCATTTCTTCAACAGATTTGATTCAGCCATGAGGCAGTCTCCAACATCGGCTGCAGACTCACCCACCCCCACTGCTGCTGTTCCACCTCTGACACCTCAGACACTTCACACCTCCTCTATTCACCCTGCTCACTCCTCCCCACCCCCAACAACAGCATCCAATACACACTCAACACAAGGCTCCAGCCTGTCTCTCTCAACCACCCAGGTTAGGAGGGAACTGAGGAGGATTAATGGCAAGAAGGCAGCGGGTCCAGATGGCATCAGCTCGAGGGTCGTCAGGTCCTGCGCGGACCAACTGTGTGGTGTGATGGAGCACCTCTTCAACCTGAGCCTGAGGCTGGGAAGAGTCCCACAGCTCTGGAAAACCTCCTGTGTCGTACCAGTGCCAAAGACTTCACGCTCTAAGGACCTCAACAGCTACAGGCCGGTGGCTCTGACATCCCACCTGATGAAGACCCTGGAGCGGCTGGTCCTGGCTCAGCTTCGGCGCCTTGTGAGCTCATCACTGGACCCACTTCAGTTTGCCTACCAGCCTGGCATTGGAGCGGATGATGCCGTCATTCACCTCCTACATCGCTCCCTTGCTCACCTGGAGACTGCTGGAAGCACTGTGAGAATCATGTTCTTTGATTTTTCCAGTGCCTTCAACACTATTCTTCCCTCGGTTCTGAAGGACAAGCTGGAGAACTCTGGAGTGGACCATCACCTCACTACCTGGATTTTGGACTACCTCACCGACCGACCACAGTATGTGAGGACTCAGGGCTGTGTGTCGGACAGGGTCGTCTGCAGTACGGGGGCCCCACAGGGAACGGTTCTGGCTCCGTTCCTCTTCACCATCTACACTGCAGACTTCTCCCACAACTCCACCCAGTGCTTCCTGCAGAAGTTCTCTGATGACTCTGCTATAGTCGGCCTCATCACTGATGGGGACGACAAGGAGTACAGAGGACTGACTCAGGACTTTGTGGACTGGTGCCAGCTGAACTACCTCCAGATCAATGCCAGTAAAACAAAGGAGCTGGTGGTAGACTTCCGCAGGCACAAACATCCTCCACTGCAACCACTGAACATCCAAGGTATGGACATTGAGGCTGTGGACAGCTACAGGTACCTTGGTGTTCATCTGAACAGCAAACTGGACTGGACTCATAACTCAGACGCCCTCTACAGGAAAGGGCAGAGCAGACTGTACCTGCTGCGGAGACTCAGGTCGTTTGGAGTGGAGGGCCCACTCCTGAAGACCTTCTATGACTCTGTGGTGGCCTCAGCCATCTTTTATGGTGTGGTCTGCTGGGGCGGCAGCATCTCTGCTGGGGACAGGAAGAGACTGAACAGGCTGATCCGAAGGGCCAGCTCTGTTCTAGGATGCCCTCTGGACCCAGTGGAGGTTGTGAGTGACAGGAGAATGGTGGCTAAGCTGTCATCCCTGTTGGACAACATCTCCCACCCCATGCATGAGACTGTGACAGCACTGAGCAGCTCCTTTAGTGGCTGCAGCACCCACGGTGTGGGACGGAGAGATTTCGCAGGTCTTTCCTCCCCACTGCTGTCAGACTCCACAACAAAGACTCCAACTGATCAACACACACATTCACACATGTGCAATAACACTAATGTGCAATAATCTCTTCCGGCATCGTTGTATTTTTACTGAGTTGTATATAGCATTTGTATTCTATTTTTATCTTATTGCATATTTTATTCTATTTTATTCTACTGTATATAGTATTTTATTTTATTCTATTCTGTACAGTTGTGTACTGTATTTATTCTTATTTTATTTTATTCTAATTTTTGCTTCATAACTTTTGCACTGTCCACTTCCTGCTGTGACAAAACAAATTTCCCACGTGTGGGACTAATAAAGGTTATCTTATCTTATCTTATCTTAAAAGCTGAAATAATACCTCAACTGAAGCCAATTGTACTAAATGCACTATATGTGCACTGTTACAAGAATGTTTTTCGTTCTATTGTTTTCTATTAATTTATATAATTTTAAGTTAAGCAGGACAGAGTTCTTTTAAAGAAAGAGTTACTTATATTCTCAAAAGTTAAGCATGACAGGCTTCTGTTTAAGAAAGAGGCCTGTTTTATTGTGTTAATATTGTCATTTTGAGCTAAAAATAAATGGCTAAATGATCATTTGTTTCCCATATGGTCATATCACAAAGAATATGCATCTACTTAAATCAAATTCAAGTCAAATGGTTAAAAAAATAATTTCACACACACAAAAAAAAGAGCTACAAAATTCACCACACTGGGAAGGGTGAAGATAACTGGGTTGCCCGGCCCTGGCCACGAGGTGTCCCTTATTTATTTTTCAGGGAGTTGGCAACCCTACTGACCAGTGCTTCGACAAGGTTTACGTTTTTCTTTTTGGACGTGTGTCCTAAACTTTTGATCAGCTGTAAACAGTCTGTTTCACTTTAAGCGCTGTGTTCAGTAAATTGCATGCTCAAAAGAATGTTTGGTCTTACTCCCATTTCTCGGATGTTGAAGCTTGAACCTTGTTAAGATCCAACCGTGCAAAATATGATTGTTTGCCATTTTTCAAGTGGTCTTAAACTTTTGATCGACGTGATTGGACCGTATCAAGACTACAGGTTTCAACAGTTCTTGGTAACTCGTCAGAGGAGAGACTTACCAGCTCACCTGCCATCTTCACCAACTGTGATAGTTGCCAGCTGCCCATGAACGACCTCCAAGACTTCATTCGCTCCATTCATTCCTAACTCAAGTAAGACTGAGTTATTTCTCACATGAATCACACCCTCCTTTTAGATCCCAGTTAATCTCTTGCTTCCTGACAGAGCTCCTGTGTGCCAGGCCGTCCATCCAACTGACTTCTGTCGGTAAACTTCAAAACTCCCAGCTGTTGTCAGAGACGGCACTAAAACTTAATATTGTGTACTGGAACAGTCTGCCAGAGGACTTGAGACCACCTGCAAGTGTTTAAATCCTTCATGATAAGTTTCAAACCTGTGTGAGTAAACTTCCAGGGAAGCATTTTTTCCATCACCTCTAACCAGAAAATAGCATGGTGAAAACCAACGTGACCTTAGTGAATGTTATTGTATTGAAAGGAGACATGACAGGAATAAAGTGACTTTTTCTTGACAGGCTAATGGGTAACCAGAAAGCTCTGCTTTGTTCTACACTGTCATTGTTTCAGCTGGTAGGGAGAACTCAGGCTGGGTGTGAAGTGACAGATGTATTGAGATGTAATGGGCCTATCAGTGGCAAATCCCAGTTGCATTACGAGTCTCTGAATGATGGCTGATGTCCATTACTTAGCTGACAGTTTTGCTATGCAGATAGTTTCACATAAATATCGCCAGCAACGTTAACTTTGTGAATCAGAAACATAAGAGCCAGAACTCCCTGGAGGAGATAAAAGTAGAGAGTCAGATAATTAAAGAAGAACAGAAAGATGTATGAGAAAAACCAATATCAGGCTGAGATTGGCTTTTATGAAAAAGCAGTTCTACTTATTGTTTCCACCTTTTATGCAATTTTAACTGTTCCACTTTCTTACTTCAGTCTTCCACTACTTCACTGTAATTTATGTTGGCTTGGTACAATCTGACACATCTGCACATTAATCTATGCATGAGTACACAGTTCTTTTATGTATTAACCTCAAAAGAAATTACTGAGTGCATCTTTAAACAGGTGAAGCTAATAATTTATCATCTTGTTGCAATATTCTGCTGAAAAAAAATACTCCTGGCATTCATCTGTTACTTTAATAGATAAGGCCCACTTATCCATGGCTGCACATCAAACACAGTCGCCATGGCTGTTACACTCCCTGACAGCAGCAGTCACCATTCATTTTTAATTTCATGTTTTTCCTCCCACAGTGATTCAGCTGTGCCGTATGCTTTTGCTACATGTTACCACTGTTCAGACTCCCAGTACGCTCTGGTGGCTGCATGCCACACCATGACAGAGATGACAAAAGTGCAATGAATGTATATTTACTTTTAAAGTCACTCAAGGATTCTGTGCAGGTCCCAGGAGAGTCAGCAATATAGCGCCTGCCCAGCCATGCTATCTTGATTGCCACAGTAACAGCTTCTCTCCCAGAGGACCAATCAGCCAGACTCTTTGTCAATAAAACAGACTATTTTCTCCTGCCTGGATGAACTGACCCACCGCAATTGCTGCTTGACCCGTGTCACAGTGCAGACAAGAAAATACACACCAGTTGCAAAGACCTGCTGTCAGTCGATACAGCCTCCATCCAAGTAACACAGCTGCCAGGTGACGGGAAGAAGAGCAGTGGTTCTGTTTTTTAACCTTCTTTTATCAACGTCTGACTGCATCTCATCCTTTTTCCAAGCACATTCACATTGAGTCATATGAATGTTGTGGTTGTATTTCAGTGTTGTTGCGTCTTCATAACCTTGAGGATTTAGCGCTTTGCTTGCAGTGCATCTAAAAGCATCTGAATGTAGGATTCATTGACTGGGTCTGTGTAACAAACAATCATCATAAATGAAGAGACTGAAAACATCACACTTAGCTAGAAGATCCTTTATGTAATTTGGGTGTTTTTGGCTGGCATCTCCTAGGCTCGCCTACATCAGCCCTTACAGGTCAAAGGTCATGTATCCCGTTGCTACAAGTGAATTTAAAACATCTTTACTCGTGGTGTTTGAGATCTGAGGCTGCACAGCCTTTGAACTACTTATCCAAATTCATAGTGAGCGGAAAAATGAAGGGTCTCCTTTGAGTGCAGGGTACTGGGCTGATTCATATCTGAAGGAGACAACTTAGACTGTAGATCTCCTTTGTGTGGTTTTCAGTAACATCCAGCAGAAAGCACCGATCCAGTGGAGTCAAAGTGAAATTCAGGGGACAGGATGTTCAGGCTCCCATGCTTATTTTAGTGTTGCAATAAAGTGATCCAGTCTACAGTGTGAACTGCTGTGATGAAGAGAGAGCTGAGCAAGACAAAGCTTTTAGTTTACCAGTTCATCAATAATCCGGCCTCACCTTATTGTCACCAGTTCAGAGTGGTGACCTGAAAGAATGGACATGGATACAAGTGGCTGAAATGAGCTGTTTCTGTCCGACGGCCAGTCTCAGCCTTGGAGAGCAAAGAGGTCTGACATCTGGAAGCAGAGCAGTACCAGTGCTCCTTCACATCCAGGAGAAACTGGAATACCACTACAATATAGTGCCTAACCTACTGATAAGTTTGGTTTGGATAAGGGAACATTTTTTAATTCACATATAATGAGACAAAGCACATCTGGTGCCACCTTCATAATTTTGTGGGAGCAACAGAAAACAGTGCTTTCAATAATAAAACTCCTCATCCTGACTTGTAGAGATAAAAGTTCCTACGGGCATTCATTTTTCAAATCAAATTGTGTTGGACTCCCACTGGGTTGTTGTGCTAATTATGGTTAAAGAATCGTATGCATGTTCATCTGATTGAAATAAACACTGGAGTCCAACAGTGTCATTGTATTCCTTAAACAATTTGGTGCTAGCAATCGTCCACAGGGGGTCACAGAAGACATAATCTACTCCTCGTACTCTGCTGGTTTGCTTTTACTCTTCTAAACCATTTGTAGTGACTCAACACAATAATAACAATATTAGAGCAAAGACTTAAAAATCAAAACAAAGAGAAGACCATGAAGATGACTGCAATACAAACACATCAGACACAAAGAATTGAGTCAAATTACAGATACAGCCCCATGGATCCCACATTGCACCATGATTAGGAACAGAGAGCTCTCAGATACTATCAGACTCACAGCCTGGTAACATAACACAAAGCCAACCTGGGAGGAATAACAAAGACAGGTGTGTGTTTGTGTCTGCTCTCGCTTTTTCTCATGATCATATGTGTGAGATCAGTAAAGTGAAAACTGATGCTTTTAGCGTTTCACACCATCCTACGTTCTGCTGTCAGTCTTAATTTGTCCTCAGTTAGTCTCCTGCTAATCCCCACCACTGGTAGGAGACCCACGACTCCCTTAACATGTTTAAATATGGGTGGGAAAAAAATCCTTGAATTGATAAATTTGCTTTTATTTTTAAGATGGCAACATGAAGCGATAGCTGCCACTGATGTGACGACACAAAAACTCCTCACAGTGAGCACAGGCACACCTGCAGCACCTTAAGGCTCTGTGAGCAAAGAGGGGGGGTGAAGATCGGTACAGTAAGAGTCAGAGCCACACTCAGGATGACACACAGCATCTGTGAAAGATGGCCTCTTAGATGAGCTCCTCCAGAATGCCTCTGGCAGCTGAACACAGACTGTGAAGTGGACCAGGAAGAACTATCGTGCACAAACAAGCCCCTGCCTCTTATTTTCAAGGCAAATAAAGCAAATCGTGGCCTATTTAGGATACGATCTAATAACAAAACCTTCTCAGAATTAAAAAATGCCTGGCTAATCTTTGTAGTTCCTCATCTGTTTTAGAGGTCAGGGAAGTTATAGAAGTCTGTAGTCTGGCAAAGCAAATGGCCAGTGCTGCTGTGGTTATTTGATTTGATTTTTTTAATCATCTTGCACTTGTCTTGCATGTACTCTCAGGCAGTATCAGAAGGCCAGCTACCTCCTACTTTGAGATAAGCCTCAATTTGCCTCTTACCTAAGATGGATAAGGACTGCATCCTGTAGCAAAATGCCTTTCCAGATGTTTGGAAAAAGTTCTCTCACATAGCAGGGAGCAGAGCAAAGCATTTGTCAGTGGGAGTTCATGCTGTTTAAAACCATATACACTGATGATGCTCCTGCAGTGATGGAAGGGATGGGCTGTGATGGGCGGAGCTACTGCAGAATCAAATCTCTGTCCTAATTTCTATTTGTTAGTTTCTACTTATTTTCAAGGCTCAGCAAAGTTCAGGCAAAAACCACATGGTGTCCCATACGCTTCAAATTTGATTGCAGATTTCACACCTGCTGGAATAGACGTGGCTCTCACTGTCAGCTATGGGCATGTGACACAATTTGTACTTGAAATTTTACTGCAAACTTTGGATTAATAAAATCCCACACTGCCACTTTTCTGAGATATCCAACTGGGAATTTTTGCAAAGTAACAATACCATCATAATCCTGGCTACCTAAGTATATATTTTACTTCATCCCAGGTTAATAGAGAGCACATGAAATCCCAGATTAATGGGTCCATTGGTGAGCTGAGTCCTCAGATATTAGACCATCCTAAAACTGACTGGGTCCAGGATAAGTCCCACTTTTGGATGAATCTGGGAATGCTTCTTCCAAGCAAGAACATACTTCTCCTTGCACCAGACACTGGCTTTAACAAGTTAAGATTATGCATAGCTTTCACTACTCTAAAGCTAAATTAGCCAAAATATACTTTGGTTCTGCCCTGAGCCTAATGCAGGGTGGAGCTCCATTTTTAGGTGGCTCAGTGAGGCTTTTCCACTTGAGCCAACCTCTGATTGCCATATTTAGTGTGAAACCTTAAAATGCTCTTTGGTCAAAACATGGCTATAATGCACTTTCATTTGCATTATAGCCATGAGAACTCATCCTTTGTTCCTTTTTTAAAACATATCTGAGATATGGGCGCCTTTTACATCCTACTTCACTTTTGCACTGAGATAACAAATTGGAACGATCCATAATGTCTCACCAAGTTTGTGTTTGTTTGTTTCTGTGTGTCTGTGCTGGGGGAGAGTCGGGGTTTAGTTGCTTCCCACTCTTTTCCCAGCTCTGTCAGTCACAGCACTTTGCTGCTAATCCACCGTGAGATGAATAAAGAGCTCTCCACACCTATCATGTGAGTGTTTTGGTGGTGTACCACCCCTTCAAACTTTAATGGAGTTTTCAGGTACAGCATAAAGCAAAAGTTTCGTCTTGTTTTATTTAGGCAAATGTGACCACTGGAGTGTTTTTGCAGTCTCTGTTTAGTGGTGCAAACATCCAATGGATGTGTTCCCACACTGACGGCACTGTTGCTGTAACAACATGCTCCGACTGTGTGTGGGAGTGAAGTGTGCCTGTAAATGCGTATGACAGCTCATACTCATCCAACACTTTCAAAACTTATCAGTAACTCTTTTTTGCACATTTCTCTGACAGCCCCTCTGCGTTCACCTCCTGTCTCTTTACATTAGTGCAGATAACCAACTTCTCTAACAGCATGATATTTTGTAGGGCTGCTAGAATCTTCAAACCTGCGCTCTGCATCCTTATTTAGAAAGCATTTAAATCTACCAGTACATGAAGCCAATATCATTGGTTAATTATTTTGTAATTTTTACAAAAGGCATGAAACATGGTTGACGATGGAAATCAATCTCACATCTGTGTGCTGAGGAGAGTGGTTATCAGGAGAAACGTGCCTTTTGGCTGGGACTGCATTATTACGTCTCTGAATTTTGTTAATTAGCATTTTGATTCTTATTTATTTTTAAGCGGGTCATATAAGGAGGTGTGAATATACTGACCAGGCCAGCCTCACAAGAAAAATGGCAATACAGATTGATTGTTATGATAGTGGGATGTGGTTTAGCACAGCTGCTGTAAATCTGTTATAGAGCATCTCTGTTTATGCAGAGGCAGGATGGAAACTCTTAGCCACAGAACAGCCACAGCTGCCCACAGGATACAACCCTCAGAGCATCTTGTGGGCAGTGCTCTGGGGCTGTGGCAGCAGGCCATAGCAGGAGCTTGGTTTGTATTTCCACTAGTTATTTGGACTGTGAGAGTTGGACTCCACCATGGCTGCTCTTTGTTATAGATTGTGCTCACAACTTTTATGGATAAGCTTTCTAGCTGCAGCCAAGTGGAGGGTCTCTACTTTGGTGGCATTGATCTCGTTCCAGATTAAACGTTCTTATGGCCTCATCAAAACCTTCAGTTTGCAGATTTGCAGCAGAGTGTGAAACGACCAGGACGTCCAAGTCTGAGACTATGGTCATCATCCAGAGAAGATTGGTGCTCAGTCAGTTCTTGCCCCAAGGAGGAGTAACTGAGCTCTCACCTTCCAGAGTGCAGTAAGGCTGCCTAATCTGCTGAGACCATGGAAGGCCTGTGTAGATAAATAGATGATTTCTTTGACAGGCTGGTGTCTGTCATGGCAGCTGGTACCAAGGAAACCAAATCCCATAACTTCCTGTAAGTAAGCAACGTGTAAGCCCTATCTCACGTTACGTCTTACCCATATTGCGCTTGGATATTGTCATTTTTCACCTACTTCAGCTCCTCAACAGCTAATATCTCCTACTCTGAGCTTTCACATTACTGATCTACCGTCTGGCCCTCCTCCACCTCAGTTACTTACAGCACTAAGTATGACCTGTTACCTTCACCCTCCACATCATCTTGAGCTCCTCTTTCAGCCCTTGGTACTTCTCCAGCTGCTCGTATTCCCTCTTCCTGATGTTCCTATCACTTCGTATAGCTGGATCTATCACTACGCCTGTCTTCCTCTGCTTCTCCACCACTACTATGTCCAGTTGGTTAGCCATCACCATTTTGTCCGTCTGTATCTGGAAGTCCCACATGTGTATCCTGACCAATGACTGTAGAAAACATGGACGACGCGACAGCACCTGCTCCCATTGTGCAAAAATGAAGCCATCCTGCTTGTGGAGGCTGCCATCTTGCATTTTTGGAGCCAGAGTCTGAGCAGTAGTGACTTGAGATGGAGTGAGGCTCGCCCCAGAAGATGGATACACCCAGCATTTCATGAACACTGTGATGAGACCTTTAGTTTGTGTAATGTTATAAATACTCAGATACTCCCCAGAGGCTCCGGACTTTTACATAAAGATATTATATTCAGTCCTGTAGAAAGTTATATATTTAAAAATATATGATCCTCTCTGGTTACTCTGGTATGAATAACTCTGCATCACTTTATGGTAAATAACACACTATCTGCAACACAGTTTATAGTTCGACATACAAGTGACGACCTTTGACCTTCATCAGGTTTTATTTAATTGTGTCAGAGAAACTCAAACGTGCTCTTCATGCAGCTGAGTACATCAAGTATTTAAAACAGAAGCTGTGCAGGTCTGAGATCAGCAGCTTTGTGAAACACCAAACTGAGGTCCTGTTAATGCTGATATATAGTGACACAGTTACATGAGTGATTAATCCTTTTGTTTTTTTGTCTTTAACTTTATCAATAAAGCTGCAGCTTTCACTACAGCACATGTGGTACTTTAACCTTTGCACTGTTTTCATCAGTTCATTTTGCAGGATGATCTGTCTGCTGTCACTGGGTGGTGCTGAGGTCTGAATCTGAGGGCAGCTCCTGTAATCACAAAGAGAACAGAACCATCAAACTGAAATATAAAGTTTATCTCTCAAGTCTGAAATAAAGCTGATTCTTCTGTCCTCACACACTCAGGATCTGAAGCTCTTCTCTTACATTTTTTCAGCTCTACAGTTTAATCCATAGTTCCTGATTAATGAGGAGTTACTGAAGTACAAGCATTATTATTATTATTTTTTTAATGGTGTTACTGTCTTTACAGATGTGGCAAGAGACTGAAAACATGCTGTTGTTTGCACATCTTTAATACTCAGCTCTGCACAGGAGCTGAAGCAGAGTGCAGCCTGTTGCTTTTACAGTATAATACTTGTAATAAAAGTACAGTAACAGTAATTAGTGACTGAGTAGCCCGGAACGTTTCTCTTGATTTCTTTAGTAAATTCATTCACCTGCACAGATTAGCTAAACGAACCCTGACAGCCGAGTGCTCATCTTAGCTAGCTAGGTCTCAGGACCGAGCTAAGGACGGTAGTTACGGATTAGCTTACAAACACGTTTAACTTACCGAAAAAGTGCAGCGGGGCCTCGGGTCCTTCTGTCGGGTAGTCCAGTTTACTGAAGAACACCTCAGACTGTCAGGTTAAAACACTCGGTCGTGTTTTCGTAGCGTAAACGCTGGCCGTCCTCTCAGAGCCTACGCTTTATCTGCTATTCCCGAACAGAGATACGCAAGTTTCTCCGTGACTGCAGCTGCCAGTCAAAGCTGTTATGATGACGTTTCACCCCAATTTAACATCACCGCGGTAGGAATTAGAATCAAACTTATGGGAAAGGAGACCCCTTGGACATCAATCAGCATGATGAGAATAAATTTATTTTAGTCTGACCCCAGTCCCATCCGCTAACATGGAGGAGGCGGGGTTTATGACCTATACTGCAGCCAGACACCAGGGGGCGATAGAGACGTTTGGCATGGTCCATGCTTTCTACAGGCATTGAACCTGACCTTAGGACCTCCAGGCCATACTCAGCACAGACGTTATATATTCATACCACTTGAACTTTTACACATTTTGTCACCTTACAACCACAAACTTAAATGTTTTTATTGAGATTTTCTGTGATAGACCAACAAAAAGTAGCACATAATTGTGAAGTGGTATGAAAATTATACATGGTTTCCAAAATGTTAAGTAAATAAAAATCTATAGAAAGTCCCGTTTGCAGTTTGCCAGGAGCCATGTAGGGGACACGGCAAACATGTGGAAGAAGGTTCTCTGGTCAGACGAGACCATAGTTGAACTTTTGCGCTATGTGTGCTCATGACCCTAAACACACCATCCCCACTGTGAAACATGGTGGTGGCAGCATCATGCTGTAGGGATGCTTTTCTTCAGCAGGGACAGGGATGCTGGTCAGAGTTGATGGGAAGATGGATGGAGCTAAATACAGGACAATCCGGGAAGAAAACCTGTTGGAGCCTGCAAAGGACTTGAGACTGGGAAAGAGATTCACCTTCCAGCAGGACAATGACCCTAAACATACAAGTGCTACAATGGAATGGTTTAGATAAAAGAATATCCATGTGTTAGAATGGCCCAGTCAAAGTCCAGATCTAAATACCATTGAGCATCAAGTTGCAAGACTTAAAAATTACTGAAAATTACTGTTCACAGACGCTCTCCATCCAATCTGGCTGAGCTTGAGCTATTTTACAATGAAGAATGGGCAAAAATTTTGTACACGTGCAAAGCTGGTAGAGACATACCCCAAAAGACTTGCAGCTGTAACAGCATGTATTAATGCAGGGGGGCTGTATACAAATGCACGCCACACTTTTCAGATTTTTGTTTGTTTAAAATTTTCAAAACCAAAATGACAAAATGTATAAAAGTTCAAGGGGTAGGAATACTTTTTCAAGGCACTGTACTATGCCAGCCACTCGGTTATGGTGTTCCATGTATGCCCTACCTGCACCCTGCTGTTATGTGCTGGATTGCCTCAGAGGCATCTTTGTACCTCTATCTGGTATAGTCCATGCAGTGCAAGGGCCCATCCTTCCACGATGACCAGTCCTTGGTCTCCTTCCTTTTGCTTAGCGTACAGTCGCAGAGTGCTGGATTTGGGGTGAAAACTTTGATGCATGATGTGGACCTTCCTTGTCTTGATCTCTTCCTTTGGCCAGCTTATTGTTCCATCAGGGTATCTGATCAACAGCAGTGAGTAGGTGTTCATAACCCCGATCTTTTTCTTTCCATTCAGCTGACTCCTCAGGACTTGCCTACACACACACACTCACCTCGAACCGATATCATTTAATCTTAGAATCTACATACTCTACTTTCTTTCATAAACAGCGACCAAACTTACATTCCTAGTTTTTTCCTTCTGTCCAAAAGAGACAAAGTGATTGATAAATAATATATATTCATAGTAATGTTATGAAGCCATTATTATTATATGTTTGGATGCTGTTTAGAAAATGCTAAACAGAGATGGTTAAACAATGAGTGCATTAAGTTTGCAAACATAAATACACAAAAATCACACATATATTTCTCTAATCGTGACATACAAGCGTCAGGTATTTGACATTTGTCATAATTTGGTGTGTTGTGTCAAATCCTTTACCCTGACTGTTGCACAATGTCACAGACAGCCCAAATCCCTGAACTGGACACATGGTTAAGATAATGGATGGATCCATAGCACTGATATTTTTTTGATCTTCACAGGCATGAAAAGAAAACGTAACCAGATGGAAGATGATTCGAGCTTGGTGATACTTGTTACTGGATTCAGATCACAACATTTTGTGGCACTGCCTACCCCAGAAAACGAAATAACATTTTAGATGAAGCATTAGCATTCTTTTTCTTTTGCTTGCATGTGATCTGTTGGTTCCCTCTTGACTGTAAGAGATGGATCATTCCTCTCTGAGCGTGGGTATTCTTCAAAGCGGCTTTCTGCATGCTGCTGACAAACAGAATGGTAAAAGAAGCTGATGGTCTTCATTTATTAAATTTCCCAGTAGAGCTTGTTTGACATTTTTATGGCAGGAAGACATGTTCCTTAAAAGTTCAATGCAAATTAGCTGTCAAGACTTCACTGGGATGCCCTAGAGGTCGGGGAACTACATTTGTATCACTGGACACTGATGGAAATGTTACAAGAGCCTCAACATCTGATTTACACTTTAACATGATTTCCACAAAAAGAGCATGTGGACCATTTTCCACATGAGAAATGCAAAAGCGTTATCCAGATGCAGAGGGCATCATCTGATTTATTACTGAAAAACATGCATGCAGTTCTGTTTATTTTAGTTAGTGGTTTTTTCCTGATCATAAGTCGGTTCCCAGCTTTCCTGCAGAACTCCGATATACTCTAACGGAACAATTAACATTTTGAAAGATACGACTGTCCACCTTCTTAGGTAGATAAGTCCATATTAACAGCTCTGTAGTCACTGTCTATCCAGACATTTTAGTCTCAGCAAATTTAAGTGCAAGACTGTATATGAATGAAATGAAATTAGGCCAAACATATCCTTTGATGCCTGAAAAAAACAATAGTTTTTTAATGAAAACTTTGTAACATTTTTTAAACTCACGACTCTATTACAGTGAGCGGAAGCAATATAGAAAACTAGAAAGCGAAAATTTCAGAAGAAATTTTAAGTGTGCCTATGCCGCTGGTAAACAGTGTAGTTTGCCATTCATACAGCTACAGAGAGCAAAACTCAGCAGAGCAGCCATTCTCCACCATGAACTATGGTAAAAACAAACACCGCTCGCACCTCACAGATGACAGCTTACAATTTTGGGTAAAGATGAAGTGACTTTGTACAGCCCCGATTTGCAGACGCTGTGCACATAGTTTCATGAGCAGAAGTCCCATTGTACCACGGCAGACCCGACAATGTTTGCATGAACACGCTTTGAAGCATTACGTTATGGACCACTTTTCACACATGGTTGGTGTACCCACACAGCCGGCTGTAGCTTTTCAACTCACAGCCTGACACACACCCAAAAAACAGCCGAGAGAGCACAGAGTACGCCAGAGAGGCGTGATTGCAGATGCCGCTCAGGTGGGTCCACCTCCCCTGCAGCGGCACTGCAGACCACGCCCCGCCACACACATCAATCACGTAAAATAAATATTTATGCACTTTTGCATTCACTTTTTGTTTTTTGTTATTTTTACACAGTGTTCTGAATGATTAACAATGGTCTACAGACAATCTTGTGTATTATTATACAAACTTTGGTTGTAAGATGCCCTACCTGGCCCCCTGGCAAAAGCTTTGCTAGATCCGCCCCTGCACAGTTACCAGCTGTCAGCTAAATAAAAAAGGAGCTTGGTGTTTATTTCTCTCAGAAACAGTTCATAACTTCCCTTCAACTCATTCATGTCACCTAAAAAAAAGGTAAACCTGTTTCTCCATCACCAGTTCAGCTCTGATGATTCGGTAAGGTCATCTCCTGGTTTCCACCAAACTACACCTAAACTCGGTTTATATCTGACCCAAATAGAGTGCAGTTCATAACTTCTTACCTGAAATTCAGTTCACCTCACGCTCTGACCGGCAGCCGCCTGCTTCTCCTGCCTTCGGTTTCCCTGATCCACGATCTACCACCGGTTGATCGGCGGTCGCCTCGCCGCCTCGTTCCCTGCATGCTCTGTCTGACACACACCGGTGGATAGCTGCCCTCGGTTGTAGCTCCGCGTCAGCGACCACCAAACAACTCAGTTATTTTTTCCACATCGACCAGCATCTGGACAATCCACCGCCTTTCACTGTTTGTACCGTTACTAAAAAAAAACCCTCATCGGCTCATAAAAACGAAAAATAAGTCCAGCTATGACCCTGAGTCAAAAAGACAGCCAGTTAGCTAGCTAGCTGTCTAGCTCTTTGCAGGCACCGAAACCATCAGAGCTAATATGGGATGTCTTGGTAACACGAGCACATATTTGAAGTTTACATCTGGCCAATCCACCACCTTTCACTGTTTATACCGTTACTAAAATGAATAAATAAATAAATCATTTATTTATTTAAAATAAGTCCAGCTGTGACCACGAGACTTTACGAAGGACCGGGTGTGAAACCAGAGTAAGCCGCTCTCACTGTCATCCAGGCCGGCTGTAGCTTGTTAGCAAAGCCGCGCTAGCCACACTAGCCAGCTAGCCTCAAGCAGAAACGACATCGTCAGAACATTGTCGCTAATATGGGATGTTTTGACAAAATGAGCAGATATTTGAAGTTTACACACCTATATTCTCGCCTGAAAATATCTTAAAAGTTTATTTTGTGACCTAGAAACAGTATTAAGAGGAAAATAAAAACTAAGTGATGGCCGCCATTGTTTGACTCGGCAGAGGCGTGCTATGAATTGTGGGATATTGAGTTTTCCACCAAGCATTACCGTAACTATTGAATGATTTGCGCAACCTTAAAAATTCCAATGGCTCCTGAAAGCAGCGACGCTGTGCGCACCGTTGATATTGTCATCATTACGGTAATCCAAATAAGGGTAGACAGGCCGTACTACTCCCGGCATACCACTAGAGAGAGCCAACACACCACAAATGAAGTTTGAAATTTGTATCAGTGGGACCAAAAGATGGAGCCAACACACCACAAATGAAGTCTGTTTCTATGGCGCCAAAAGAAGAATCTTTCTAAATTTGCACTAAAATATTAATATTTAAAAAACTATAAAAGTCATAAACACCAAAAGTGTATACCATACTAGTCCAGCTCCAGCCGCACAAAATGATCTAACATATGTAACCCTATTGTCAAAACTGTTTGGCAGAGAAGCGCGGGAAAATTTTCACTAAAATATTAATATTTAAAAAACTATAATAGTCATAAACACCAAAAGTCATAGCACACCATTCCTGATCCAGCCGCACAAAATGAGGTAACATATATGAAGCTTGTCTCAAAACTGCGAGGCGAGATTCGCTGCAAAATTTCAGGCGGAAACTGAAGAATAATAATAATAATAATAATAATAATAAATCCGACGAATAGTAATATGTGTGCCTCTTGGCATAGGCACACATAATGATGACCTGTATAGTGAAGGACAGGCAAAGCTACACAGCAAATTGTGGAGGTGAATCGTGCTGCACATAAAGTACGCAAACAGATTTTAACATTTATTTACAAGACACAAAATGCTTCAGATACTCAATGTTAGAAATAGGACGCTAACTTTCACATAGCAATATTTAGCAGATAATGTTTATGATACTTTAAGTTAATTTCTTATATGCAAATATAATCATTCTGAATAAAGACGTCCAACTGAGAGGCTTTACTTTTTCTTGTTTTTCATGGTTTTGAAAGTTGTTAAAAGTGATAAATTAGACAAATGAAAAATGACTCTGACTCTAATTGGAGATTAGAGGATTAACATTTAAAGGGCTGGACTCTGCATGTGAACTATTGTATCTATTTATTCTTATTCTTTTCTGTTTCTTATTCTATTTTTATTCAAATACAATACTATTGTACTTATTCTTAGTTTATTTTATTTCAGTAGAGTCAAAAAGATGATCTTCTATCTATCTATCTATCTATCTATCTATCTATCTATCTATCTATCTATCTATCTATCTATCTATCTATCTCACCTTCGATCCAGGAGGATGATATTTCGTCCCACTGTATGCTTGAGTGTATATTGTTGGGTTGACAATAAAACTTGACTAATTGGGATATTTACATCCCAATTAGAGATAAGTAAATAAGTACCTTTTCTTTATTATAATATAATATAATATAACATATACATAATATATATATATATATATATATATATAGATATTATAGAAATATTTTATATATATATTCCTTTTAAAGACCAAATGGAAAACCCAGAAAACCGTGGCGAGTCGATCCGGGTAGGTGCTAATGGAAAAGGGGCTTAAGAGGAGCTACAGTGAGAAGCTAAAAAAGCAGCACCTCAGCCAGTGAGCCTGCATCAGTTTGGAGAGGCCTGGAGCACAGCAGCAGCTACAGGAGTCCCCCCCCCCGAGAGGAATCCCCAGCTGGTTGATGACCTTAACACCTTCTACTGCAGATCTGAAACACTAGCGTTCACAGCTCCAATCTGCTCACCCTCACTTCACACCTACACAAAAAGCCATGGTCCCCGAGT
This sequence comes from Pelmatolapia mariae, assembly GCF_036321145.2. Lineage (NCBI taxonomy): Eukaryota > Metazoa > Chordata > Actinopteri > Cichliformes > Cichlidae > Pelmatolapia > Pelmatolapia mariae. The sequence goes on along the minus strand of NC_086228.1, from coordinate 30,375,794 downwards.
CGGACGGAAAGCCACAGACTGAGCAGTATGTATATGTTTACCGCAAGCTCCACCTTTGTTGTAGCGTTCTTCGTAATGTAGGGCGCCGTGGACACACACCTGGGAGCACAGGTGAACAGAATCTTACTGACAAAAAAAGGGGAAGCAAAACACGCAGAAAAGACAAGGGACTATCAAAATAAACCAAGCAGTAACACACACGCACACACACACACACAGACACACACACACACACACACACACACACACACACACACACACACACACACACACACACACACACAGCTTCAGCCAGGGAAATGCAAAGAAAAGTCAAGACATTAACAAAGATGCCCAGTAAATCACTGTGATGTGAAAGAAGTGTTCATGTGACTGCACGAGCACACACACACTGCATTTTACAGTGTAAAACAATGCACATGTTATTAAGCACAAATCTAGTGCTGCATGTAGTCTAATTAGGTGGTTGTCTGTGTATGCAGCAGGGAGCAGCAGACGTCAGGTTGACTGGAGTGTGCTGTAGCGATTTGTAACTCTTAAGTCATGTCTGCTGCTTCGCCGCTTTCAATTTACAGGCTCTTCTTAACGAGCTAAGCTCCCATGACACCAACACACACACAACTGCACATTTAGACACACACACACACACAGTCTATGCCTCCAGCCTTTGCCCATTTTTCTACAGTACTAATCACCCTCAGGATGCCAGCCCCAGCCCTCACACCTTCATGCTTTGTTTGTGACAGCCCTTTTTCCCCAAGAGCAGCAGGGTGGGGGCGGTGGATGGGATCTCACTCCCATTTTGTCACTGACAGACGTGCACACTGTGTGGAAAAGTGAAAAGTGAATGCTTGGCTGCTTACCTCATTTCCATCCCTCTCTCCTGCTGCCTATGTTGCTCTGCCTGCAGGGAATTAACAAACAGATAAACATTCCTGTGATTTCTGTGACACGTGTTTGGTGGAAAGTTTCCAGCTAATTAAAGGGACAGAGGTTTGATGAATGCATTTCAAAGAAATCTGGCAGACAGTGAGTGGAGTGGCAGTGACACTGGTGTTCTGTGTTTCTGAGAATGTTTTCACTTCCTCTATTCTTTTTCAACTAATCTGATTTATACAATAGAATAGAATAGACTGCCTTTATTGTCACTATACAGATGTACAATGAGATACAGAGTATCTCCAGCTCTGTGCAAACATGTGGGAAAGGGGGGGGGGGGGGGGGAGGGGGCACAGTTTCTGCAGCACTATATACACATGAACAGTATTTGAAAAAAGAAAAACAAATATATAAAATGTACAAATACACAAATATGGAAAAAAGAGAAGAAATAAATATGTAAATAAATAGTGTTATGTATTTAAAGTTTAGGTTATTGCACATAAAGTATTGCACAGTGGTGCGATGAGATGGAGTTGTGAAGAGGTCAGACACCAAAGAGTCTTAAAGATTTGGATGAAGGTCAGGATGAAGATTCCAAACTCCCTCCTCACTGCTACAAATCCATGTCTGCTTCACCGAGCTTATAAAGACTGCTTTCTGCATTCACAAAGAACCTCAAACAATGAATTAACACTCATATACAAGTGTTAGAAGTGTTATAAACAGTGATGGGAAAAACGGCGTTACAAGTAACGGCGTTACTAACGGCGTTACTTTTTTCAGTAACGAGTAATCTATCTAATTACTATTCCTATCGTTACAACGCCGTTACAGTTACTAACAAGAAAATGCGGTCCATTGCTGTTTTTCAACAAACAGACAGTTGAAGCTGTGTTCAGCTTACCGCATCTTATATCAGCTGCAGGAAGTAGCTGTAAGTAATCTGGACGCTACAGCTTTAAGCAGCTGCGCGCTCCCGCGGACGGCAATCACGATCACTGTCTAGAACAACACCTGGAGCTGAGGGGGCAAAACAATCACATGAGTGCTGCTGTTTGACTGAGGAAGAATAAAGTAGTCGTGGTAAGCCAATCACATGACCACTTCGAGATGACAAAGCAACAAGGTGACATATACCAGTTTATAAATTGTGTTGATAGGCCACGTAAAACCAGAGTCATGATAAACAATATATACACGTGTTTTTCCTCAATAGTTTCGTCACGTTTACTGTCTAAGGACAGCGCAGCAAGCACTCTCTGCTTATGAGCAAAAAATAAAAAACAGGGGAAGTTTTAGGAGTGACGGCGAGAGAGAGAGAGAGAGAGAGAGAGAGAGAGCAGAAAGAGAGAGAGAGCGAGTTTTGAGATGTGAGAGATTTGTGACGTTTAGCGAGTTTGGAGTGTGTAGTTAATGTGTTGTCTTGTGTAGTTAGTGTGTAGTGTTGTGGATAGTTTTGTGTTGTGTGTCAGAACAATAAGGTGACTGCTGTCTCCAGGTAGAAACAGGAGTGATACACCTGCTGCTGTCAGACCTGCAGGTATCAGGCTGTGATGTTTCCTTTATAGTGGACAGAAATTATTTTTTTGCAGTGGCACAAATAACTTGTGTGGCATCTTATTGAAGAACAGCTGATTGTTCTGTAAAAAGTTTGAAATGGTTATAAAAAAAAGGGTAAAAGGTAAATGGCTGCAAATAACTTTGTTGTTTGCAAAACTTGTGCATAGGATTT